>NC_143147.1:60452682-60603977 GCF_059928025.1 Delphinapterus leucas | reverse complement strand
AGAGCATCTACTGAGATCAACGCTTTATCCTTCCCATAAGAGGACTTGGGAGTGTATCCTAAACAGTGCCTAATACACAGGAGACACCCTTTGAGTTGACTCTCATGCTTTTTCTTACTGTGAATCCACTGTGTGCAGACACTGCACCGGATGCTAGAGCTGTAGAAGTAAAATTCTTTGTACCGGAGAGAGCACACCGTCTGGTGGGGAAACCAAGCCAGCAAACCAAGGCTGCAGCCTACTGTGCTGAGAGCTGTGATAGCCCAGGATAGGGGGAGCTCAGACCTGGCGTGTGGTCAGGGAAGCTTTCGTGGAGGGACTCCTGAGCTCAGTTATTGGCCCTTAGAAAACCATGGTGGTGGCTAATGCCAGCCTCGGTATCAGTATTGCTTCCAGCAGCCTCACACCTGGTCACCAGTGGGCATCTCAGCGTAGCCACCTGCCTTCAAGCCTCACCTCCGAAGATTGTCAGGCCTGGAGAGCACGTCTAAACACCCGTCTCCAACAACCACCTAACCACACTCGGGCTCCAGCAAGGGTGAGAACAGCAAAACAGAATAGAAAGAAAACCTCCAGAAAAAGGATTTGAACAACATGTATGTTTGGCTTATTTCTCAGGACGGGGCTGCGTGCCCATGGCCTCCTGCGCTGTGTCCTGGACTTGTGACTTTCACTAGGAGCCAATGACTAAATGGCAAATTGAAGAGGCCTCGGTGCACTGGGGGGGTGGGTGACTTTTGGGGGAGGTAAGGTCATGAAACAGCTAAATAGCCCCCACCCCCACCCCCGATCACTTCTCGGTCTCCCCTTCAAGAGTTGAAGTGTCAGGAGGGCAGGGAACTTGCTGGCTGGTTCACAGCCTCATGCCAATGCCTGGAGTAGCTCCGGGCAGGGATGCGTTTGGTTGCCCCTGTTCCCACCCCCACCCCCAGTCCGAGGCTCGGCTCGTTCCAAAGGTGAGTCGACTATAGCTGCTGGAGGACCTAGGAAGCACAGGCACTGAGAGGGCTGGGCCAGGCTGCTGCAGAAAGATCAGTGCCCCTGGTGTGTATGTCTGGATCATGTCAGGACCACTCCTTGTCTGTGGTCTGGAGAAGAAAGGGGAAGAATGCTCTGCGCCCCTCCAAGTGCTCCTGGGAGCCCCGCAGTGGCACGGACCACGTCTAATGCGGTTGTTTCTGAGTCTGCGCCATCCCCACCCAGAACCTCCAGTGCCTGGTGCAGAGGCAACACATTAGGCTGTGGGGTACAACGTTCTTCAGATCCCCTGGACTCCTCGCAGCACTCCGGAGCCCCTGGTGTCTCCCCGGCCAGGGTGGGCGGCCCTGAGGGGGAGGGGGATGCCCGGGCGCCCAGGGCTTAGCTGCCCCCGCTTCTGGGGCGAAGGGAGGCTGCGAGCTGGGAAGAGCTGTCAATCCGGTGCTAATATTCACTACTTAAAAAAAGAGCCAAGGAAAAAAATATCCTATTCGCCCTGAATCTGAGAAGGGCCTTGTTAGGGAGGCAGGAACTGAGCTGTAATTATTTCTGTGCTCCTGGGCACCACTATAAATACCAGGCAAGGAGGCACCTCAAAAGGTCCAGATGGTTCCAAGGCTTTGGAGATCTCCTGGCTCCTTCCTGCCCCCACCCTGTGTCACCTTCCCTGGAGGAGGCCCTATTGGGGGTGCAGGCATTGCCCCCTCTCCCACACCCACTCTGGGCAAGCCTGCCTGGGAGATCCAGGCCCACAGCCTTACACTCTCAGTCTCTTTGCTGTGCACCTCTGTGAAATGGGGACACGGGGTCTCCCTGGGAGAGCATGTGCCAAAGTGTTTTAAATGGTCTGTGTTTTGTTTTTTGTTTTTTTTGCGGTACACGGGCCTCTCACTGTTGTGGCCTCTCCCGTTGCGGAGCACAGGCTCCGGACGCGCAGGCTCAGCGGCCATGGCTCACGGGCCCAGCCGCCCCGCGGCATGTGGGATCCTCCCGGACCGGGGCACGAACCCGTGTCCCTTGCATCGGCAGGCGGATTCCCAACCACTGCGCCACCAGGGAAGCCCTGGTCTGTGTTTTTAACAAAGATGGCGGTTCGGTGGCCAAATGATTTGGGAAAGTGTTGGCGAACTCAACACCACCTCCAATCCTTTGGAAATTCCAAGGCTGCACCTTGGCAGATTCCAGCAAGAAACAGGAGGCCCTGCAGTGCCTTTAGGGGAGGATAGGTTGGGGGTTAAGTTACTCCTGGGCTTGTGCCTCTTTCCCCTTCTGAGCGCCCAGGCTGGCATCCTCAGGCTTCACCCACACAGGGAGAGCAGCGTGGAACTTGGCAAAGGCTTCCCAAGACAAGGAGTGAGCTCACCGTCTCCGGTTGCAGCCGGGCCATAATCTACAAAAACAGTGTGCTCTGTGCTTCCAGCGGAGCCAGAGCTCTCTGCCCCAGTGTTGGGGTGTTTGGCACAGGCTTGGGCATGAGCGCTGGGGGACCAAGGAGGTGGGAGCAGCAGAATTGTACATGGCACCTCCACAGTGGAGTCGGCTAGGGTGGCCATGGCTCAGGGGGCAGAGGGTGTGCGTAAGGGGGCATGGGGTGACCCAAGAAGCATCTTTTATGTGAGCCAACCAGATGCCCACATCACCAATTGAACACTCTCCCAGGGGAATTCGTGCCCCATTTCCACAGATAAGGGAATAGGAGTAGAGTCAGGGGCCAGTTCCAAGCTCGGGGCTGCTCGGGGTGCCTCCAACACCCTGACACCACTGGGGAGATGTCAGGTTGAGGACAAGAAGAAGCTCTTAAGTCATCGTGTAAAATGTAGGAACCCCCCAGATTCCCTGAAGGCGGTGGCTTCCCTAACTTGGGCATGGGGGCCGTTTCTGCTTCACCCTGGTGTGTCCTGTTCTCCCAGAAGGGCAGGGGAGTTGCCAGAGAAGCCAGAGGCATCCAGCAGAGGGCCCACTCACACCAGCCAGAGCCTCCCCTTTGAGGTCAGTCCTATAAGGAGGGGCCACCGGGGGTGCTCCCCACCCCTGGGCCCCTCTGCATCCCTGAGCCACCAAGTGCTTTCCCAACACAGAGGGAAAGTCAGTCCCAGCCCAGGCTGCCGTGGCCAGCACCCACCGTCCAGCCCAGCAGGGACACTCCTACCCACTGGTCCTGTCTCCTTGGCCCCAGCAGAGACTGCAGCAAAAGTAAAAATCAGCGTGCAAAGGGAGTTTATTTATCTGTTTAATTAAGAGGCGTTTGCCAGCCACATTCGGGTCCATCCGTCTCACTTACAACCATGTCCCGGCAAAATTAAACATAATAAATATACGGAGACTGAAAGCAAAGGGCACACTCGAGATATATGGGCAGAGCCAGAAGTTGCACAGGGTTGCAGTTATAAGCACATCTTTCTTTGGCAAGTTCCTCTCCCCTCGGGGCCTGGGAGCCAGAGGAATGCTCTCAGAGAAGGGCTGTGGGTGCCATTCCTCCCTGCTTTTTCCACTCAGCACCGTTGTCAAGCTTTATTTATTTTAAATGAGCCCCCAGGACTTCTCCCTTCTGCTCTTCTGGAGACGGGGAGAGAGCTCAGCACAGAGCAAAAGAACATCTGAAATCAGCCAGCACTGTGATGTCCCACCTCGGGGCTTGGTGGGTAAGAGGCCTCGGCAGCTACAGCCCTGGAAAGCTCTTCGCAGGCTTCTGCTGCAACTGGGCCACGAGCTCCTGGCAAGGAGGCTGCCTGGGCTGAGAGAGCCTTGGAGAAACAGATCTGTGCTCTCTGGTGTGGCTCAGCCACCATTCAGGATGCTGGCCCCAGAAGCCACAGAAGCCAGAGGGAGAAGGGCAGAATTTTTAAAAACGTCTCAAGAGCCTGACTGTTTGCTTAAACTTCTCGGGAATGAGAGTGTATAAAGGGAAAAAGTGGTGATTTATTATCATTATTGATTGCTAACTGTAACAATACCTTACACTGGCTCAGTGCTTTCCTAACCTTTTCATCTCACTTGATCTTCACATTGTAGATGAGGAAGGTAGAATGATGCCCACTCGGTTTATGATGACACTTCCAGGATCACAGAGGAGACCCAAGGTCACACAACTAGGGAGAGGTAGAGTTCAGGCTGGAAAACAAGCCTCCGGGTTCACAAACTCACACGAGCCTTTAGATTCCCTTCCACGACTGTGCCTGGCTCATGTGCTCCGCTGAGCAACCTCATCCCTAGCCTTTGGCTTTCTCTCCTAACAGGATCAACCCCAAACCAAATCTGTTAATGTAATCGTCATTCGCAGTAGCTTGGGCATTTACTAATCACGCTGCCGCTCAGTCTGCACGGCAATTATCTTGAATTTCCTCTCTCTCATTAGGCAGGAGGTCGCGGGAACTCAGTAGGGTTGCTGAACTCTATGATGAAGCCAAGGAGAGAAGCTGCCACTGGACGGAGGAAGCCCTTTTGCAGGGTTCCTAGTTGGTCTGCCATGAGATGCTCAATTTCCTGGATTGTCATCTCACACTCTGAGCCTGGCCCACCACCTGAGCTCTCCAGTCCCACCTAAATCTGGGCGTATCTACTTGGCTCCCCGTGCCAACACTGAGAGTGTCCACAGAAAAGAAAGAGTCCTGAGAGGCACAGGAAGTCTGTATATTTGCTTGGAGGTGAAGATGCCAGCTCTGGCTGGCTCACCAATGAAATGCCCTTGGATGGCAGAGTCCCCAGTGCAGACATGACTGACGACAGCCTCTGCTCACACTAAGGCGGGGCTCATGTTACAGGTTTATCACCAGCAGAGGCTGTGGGACCAGAGAAACCTACATAACTCACAGCTCCCATGCAGCCCCGTCGGGGTGGCCCACCTGAGCGCTAAAGTTGCCCTCGGCGCCTGTACCTGCTGCCTTTCAGCACCAGGGACAGCGCCAGCATCGTGTTTCTCTCTGGTCACTACCCCCGCAGCGAAACACAGTCCCTGGAAGGGAGAGGCACACTCACAGGCACAGGCAATGGAGTTGGAGGGGTCATGGGGATCACAGTGTCCAGCCCTCTGCCTTCTAGCTGGAAGTCACTGAAGCTTTCAGGGACTGGTACTTTTTTTTTTTTTCTTGAAGTACTCCACGGAGGGAGACCTGGACATCTCTGGGGAGCTCGTTCAGATCTTTATCACCTTGGCTGTCAGGAAATTCTGCCTTGTGTCTCACACAAACCTTTTCCACCTTAATTTTATTCAAAGGGGAAAAGCCTTGAAGGAATTCCAAGGGGGAGCTTGGACCAGTCAGCTGAAGCCACTGTCACCTCCTCTAACGCCCAAGAGGGAGTGGGAATCACCCACCAGAACTTGTAGAACAAGGCTGTGTGCTCCAAGGAGGACGCCCAACAACAGCCACTCACGCTTCAGGGTGTCGGGAAGGGAAGCCTGTACACTTGATATCTGGGGATCTCCCATTGTTGTAACCAGCATGAACTTGTGTCAAGTTCAATTAGAATTGAACTGAAGACACAAAGCATTGAGGGTCCCTAAGCAGAGAGCCATGGAAAGGGGTCAAGGCATGTTCTTTCATCCATAGTGGATGGGTCCGAGCTGCCTAGGGTAGAGGCAGCAAGGGCCCATTCTGTGCTCCCTGCCTCTTCATAGACAGCAACTGAAGTAGTTGGACTCTGCACTTTGCCATCAGTTAAAATAAATCTTACTTAACAGAGAAACCAATGCCCCTTCCTTCAGCCTTGGTTGAGGAGAGGCAACAAAGGGACAGACCCAGGAAGCCCTGTAGAGAGGGAGTGATGATCAGGGGATAGTCTGGGCCCAGGGACTGTGAAAGTCAGGTCCTCCAAACTCTGAACAAATCTGGAAGATTCTGGGTCAAACATCTGCTTATAGCTTCAACCAGTTAAAAAGCAACCTCAAGGCCGCAAGGAGCAGAATGTGAGGGGGCCTGGCACCGGCTCTTCCTCTGCCCCTTCCTGCCCCATAAAGCCAAAGGAGTATCTCATTAAAAGCTCATTAGGAGCCTGAGGCCACAAAGGCCCAGAGAGGCAGTGCTGTCCTGGCAAAGTGCATGGCCTTGGGGAGGCAGGTGCATTGTGTCTGGTGGCCAGTGCCAAGCAGCAGACAGGAACAGAGAGATGGAACAGGGAGGTGGCTGGTGCTGGGAGGTGGGCACTGGGTGCAGGAGGCTCTTCCAATGAAGTTTCATGGGAGCTGAGCTTGTCCCAGGACTCATAGGGGTGGTGACATGCCTGTCTGCCAGGAAGCAGAGGAACAGAATTTACCTGAAGACTCTCTTCGCCTTACCTGCAGGGTGACAGAGGCCAAATATATGCTCTTTCTCAGGCTTTGAGGAGGTGAGCCAGGGTGAGGAGGGAGGGGAAGGTAGGACCCTGGCTGGCATCAGCCCTGCCTGGCAGCTCAGAACACACATGAATTGGTGCCCACTGGAGGATAGAGCAGCAGAGAAAGGGGCCTTGGACGCTGCTTGCTTCTTTGGATTCCCTAAAGTTTGCCAAGAGAAGGGAAGTGGGACATCTCTGGCAGAGCTGAGGGGGTCTCAGACGCGAGGCTATTCTGGGGCCCTTACCCTTGCTGGCTTCCCATCCTTCCACTGCCTCTCACTCCTAGAGGGGGAAGCCTTCCTCCTTCCTGATCTACTCTAGCAGTGGGGTCCAGTGCTGCTTTGGCATCGACACAACTGTAAAGTTCCAAGGCATGAGGTTTCTGAGAATTCACTGGCAAGGAGGTTTGGGGGAAGTTGGCAGCCAGCTGAGGGCCCTGTGCTGCTCTTAGCAGCTCCCAGCCTTTCCTCCCACTGAGAGTTGCTGCATTAGGATGGGTGGGTGTGGGGGGGGGAGCCGTCTGTTCCTTTTCTTACTTCCCTAGGATGCTGTGACTTTTGATTCCTGCTTGATTAATATACAGCCAACAGAGACTGTATTTAAGGCAGCTTTAATTCTCTCAGGTCACCAAACTCGGAGCAGCAAAGCTGCAAGGAGCCAGCCCTGCAGTAGATCAAACACTGGGACCTTCAAATCGCTCCGTGGCCCAATTTCTCATCGCTGCTGCCGCCTGATAACCCTCCCAGCCTGGAGCCAATATCTCCCTCTTCCAGGGGTGGGGACAGGGACTGGACGTGGAGGTCCATGGCTGCAGCCCTCCTGGAAGCCGGGAAGGAGAGCTGGAAGCACTCAGCACTTCAACCCTGCAAGAGCGAGTCCTTCAGCACCAGGGACAGCTCTGAACCGCCCTCCCCCGGGGGGGGGGTCCAGTACTGCTTACACCCCTGCCTTCCTGAGCCAATCGCAGATGGGTGGGTGTAAAGGACCTCACTGCTTGGCTGCAGGCGGCCAGTGGCTAGCCCTGCTGATGACCACCTTTCACCAAAACATCCACCCCAGCCAAATAAATCTCACCCTGCAAGTTCTCACCCGCACAGTCTCCCTTTAAGGCTACCTCTAGATCCAGCTTTCTTTCTTTCTTCTTCTTTTTATAGTGTAAGGTGGTTTTTTAAATTAATTTGTTTTTATATTTTATTTTTTTGGCTGCGTTGGGTCTTCGTTGCTGCGCGCGGGCTTTCTCTAGTTGCGGCGAGCAGGGGCTACTCTTCGTTGTGGGGAGCGTGCTTCTCACTGAGGTGGCTTCTCTTTGTTGCGGAGCACAGGCTCTAGGCGTGCGGGCTTCAGTAGTTGCGGCTCGCGGGCTCTAGAGCGCAGGCTCAGTAGTTGTGGCTCACGGGCTTAGCTGCTCCACAGCATGTGGGATCTTCCTGGACCAGGGCTCGAACCTGTGTCCCATGCATTGGCAGGCAGATTCTTAACCACTGCGCCACCAGGGAAGTCCTAGATCCAGCTTTCTTATTCTCTGACCACCTCCCCAGAGGTTCTTAATTAGGACTACCTAGCCCATCTCCCTGCTGGTCCTCAGTGCCTGGAGCTTCTGCGGGTCCAACAGTTTCCCTTCTGGCTCTACCTCATGCCCTCCCAACTTGTGTCATTAGCATCTCCTGAAAGGCAGGCTAATTTCTCTGCTTAGCACCTGGGTGTTCACTTGTTTGGTGGGGGTCGGGGGGAATCCTGTGTGGCTGCCATTTCCTCCAAAACGTCTTTTATAGACCTGGTCTGTGCTACGATTTGGGGAGGCGCATGGAACAGTACGATGCGGGAAGATTACACTCGGAAGCCGGGCTTGTAAACTACCTCCCAGTGCGGGCAGGGAATGTGCTTGTTCATGGAGAACCCAGTGCACAAAGCCATTCTCATTTAAGAGAAGGATCTTCCTGGATCAGACTCTGATCAATCCTTGCTGCCACCAATACACCATATACTTGGAAGAAATGTTTGCATCGAAGTTGAGGAAGCCCCAGACTTGCCTTCTCATGTTCACCCCACTGCTGTTTTATTAGGATTTTTCTCTAGACCTAGCCCCCATTGGATTTATTCCCCCTACTCCGCCTCTATCCACTTAAAAATATCGTCTATAGATTTTCAAATCATTGCTATACTTTCTAAGAGAAGGATGCAGTGGTTAAAAATTAACAGCAAATTTATAGGAATTCTATATACAGCAATTACAGAATTATAATGAAGTGGCTGCCACCTGGCCAAGTGTGGGTAATTGGAAATCCACGCTGGGAGACTAGAATTTTTACTGTATTGGAATTGTTTTTTTTTTAGAGTAAATGCTGTGGAGAGGGTCAATGGAGCCTTGAGAGGGCCGGGTTCTCTGGAGGAAAGAGTGGCTGGCTCACTGGCTGTTTGGGGGCAGTTTAAAAGGAGGATCCCTTAAGCTGGCACACAGGAAGGTAGGTAGGAGTTCTGGGCTAGGGGGGAAGCCCTGATGCCTCCCAGTTTGATCTGGGGAAGGCAGGTGAGAGTATGAAGGGAGGACTGTTGTGACCAGCAGAGGGAAAGGGATCATTGAGATGGAGATGGACAGAGGCAGCATTGGAGAAACCCGGTGTTCTATCTGTCTGGTGGGCTAATTTTCCTCAAAGAAAATTGGTAAAAAAAATCAGATGGATCACTTTCTCACGAAGATGTCAGCTTTGTCCGATTTCACACGGTGCAGCCCTTATTCCCATACTTGCTATGGCAGAAATGAACTTGGGCTACTTTCTCCTCTTTGCGTCTCTTTAAGATCCCAGGCACCCACATGGTCCAAGGTGGGTTGTAATAAGGAAGCTCTGATTCTGAGAAAGGGAGTTCTACCAGGAATTTAGGTACAAATTGCTTCTTGGTTCTTCAAGGGTTTTCTCTGGACCTGGTGCTGTCCAACACAGGAGCCATTAGCTTCTGCTGGTGCAAAATACAAGCCAGATTTTGAAGACTTGGTACGATAGAAAGAATGAAAAATAATTTGTGTATCCAATTACACATTGAAATGATACTTTGGATATATTGGCTTAAATAAAGTATATTGTTAAAATTAATCTCACAAGTTTCTTTCTACTTTTTAATTGTGGCTACTGGAAAGTTACACATGGACACGTGGTTTGCACTCTACTTCCACCAGGCGACGCTGGTCTTGAGCAGGGGCACGATGTCTTTGCACTCAGCCCTTGCACCATCCACTCATTGCCTTCAACAGTGCCTGGCCCATGGTGGGATGCCCGCTGGGTCTCTTCTTGTGGTAGTGTCCAGAGAACACAAGTCTGCACTGGCGGAAAGCACACACTGATCCCCCCCTACCGCAAACACAGACATCCAGCAACAGGGTTTGCTCCATTTAAATCTCTTTGTGTTGCTTGGCTTCCATTTATTCCGTCCTGATGTCTGGGACTGGGTCTTGTCATTATGTCCTGCCTGTGGCCAATGGTGGTGTTAGTGGGCTGGCTTTTCTTCTTATTCTCCCCTCCTGCCCAGGACAGGACAAGGAAACTAGCGCTCCAAGACTTCTCAGCTTTGGAGCTTAGCTCGTGGCTGGTGCTTCTGCCTCCTGACCTGCACTGGGAAAAAGCATCCCAGCAGCCAGCTCCCACGCGGCTGAACTTGTTTGTATTTGGCTCCTGGGTGAGCATATTGATTTTCCTTGCCAGTGTATTGTGAGAGGCTTCGGAAATTCCGTTCCAGTGATAGAGGGCTGGGCAATAATTATCACCATCCTCAAGTGCTTTGGTCAGATCAGATCTCAGGCACCCAGATTACCCTCAGCTTCATTCTATGCCCCAGCCCCCTTGAAGGAAGGGAGAAAGATGCATATCATTCTCTTTACGTCATCAGATGAATAAGATGAAACACAGAGAGCAGAGGAGTGTGCAGGGTGGAGAGGGGAACCAAAGGCTTGGGGTCACCCCCTCCTACCTGGGGAACAGAAGCAGAGCTGAGCTTCTGGGAAGACTGTAGTCCCAGGTCTCCTGCTTTCCACCACACACGTGGCCTCAGCATTTGCAGAACCCTCCACCAGCAGGAAGTGGTACAGACTCAGGCTTGGGAGTCACCCCAACCTGGAAGCAAGCCCATTTCTACCCTGACCAGCCATGAAACTCGGAGCAAGTGCTTCAACATCTTGAGCTGTACTTTCTGCATCTATAAGAATGGGACACAATACCTCCCCCAAGCGTTGTGGGATTCAAAGACATTCCGTATACAAAGAAGCTGGCACGCGGTAGATGCTCAATAAATCATGTTAATTAATTCAACAGATATCTATTGAGTGCCTCCAAACGCTGGGCTTTGTTCTGGGTCCCTTGTCTCTGCAGCGGCCAAGTGAGACAACCAGTGAAGTTGCCTTTCTCTCCACCTCAACAGACCGAATTTGCCCTGATCACCTCCCAAGCCTTGGGGCAGGAAGTATCGTTAACTCTCAATTATATATGCAAATGGAATAATTCAGAAAGAGCAGAGAGTCCACAAATAATTCTTATTTGAATTTGAGATGCACTCTGCTTATTCTTGCACTGGATTTACCTTCCTAATTACTGTTTGTTCTGGCTTATGCTCAAACTTGTTTACATTCTCAGAGCTCACATTGGCTGGTGGTGAGGAGTGTGTCCCAGAAGTATGCTGGGACCACCAGGCAGAAACCAGTCACAGACTATCCCCTCAGGATGGACTAACATCTACTGAAAATGGAGCAGTGGGCACTGGGGGCCCCTTCCTGGTTTCTGCCAAGAGGGATGATGGAGGACATCATCCTCCATCTGCTTCAAGTCTTCCGCATATGTGGGTGGCTGGGCATGGTGACGCAGAGGCCTGGGGGCCACACTGAATCCCATGACCTGTGTTTTCTCTCCTGGGGACGTAGAACAGAGACGAAATGTTCCTCCACTTACAGCTCTCCTTTGGGAATGTCTACATCTTGTTCTCTGTCTCTGTCTGGGCTTCTCTCTGTGTGTGTCTTCCCCTTCATGTGTTCCTGTCTCTGTGTGTGTGTCTCTCCATCACTCCCCACACCTTCCTCTACTGGTGCTATTTGGATCACTCTTCTCCCCAGGGCAAACCAGGAAACAGAGATTTCTTTCAATAGACATAACTTCCACGCAGCTGGAAGTGGGGGGACCAGTCTTCCCTTTAGAATCGTGAGCTTTGGTGGCCAAGGGGGTTGTAACTAAATGGACACCCCTTTTTATGGCCACCCACCTCCCCTTCAGGGCAGGGAGAAAAAGAGAAAACACAATGAGTCCATCATTTCGTGCTATCGCTCTTCCGCCTACCCGCCCCCCTGCCCCACATAGAGTTCCAGGCATGGAAGAGGGGTCCTGCACCTACACGAGGCAGCCAAGACAACATGCAACTGTAACTTTGGCACCTGCTTCTGATTTTCTCAGCCTGCCGAGGTATTTCACCACCTGAAAGTCTTTTTCTGTGTCAGGAGAGTGTGGGATGGGCTGTCATCTCACAAGTGCTATGAGGGCAACGCTCGGTCATTCTCTATGCTGGACCAGACCAAAAGGCAAACTCCCTGAGGGATGGTTGCTTCCTGAAAGCCCTCTGCCCTGGTCATGCCAGCCTCCTCTCCATCCACACAGGCCCAGGTGCACCAGGCAGGAGGTTGACTCAGACGCCTTTGCAGCTCTCAAGGGCCCAGTGCTAAGGCGGCAGTGAAACACTGACATTTGTGTTCTGCACGCCAGCTCGCAAAGTGCGTTCCCATACGTCACTTCAATGTGCCTCTCACATCCCTGAGAGACGGACGGGCACAGCGGGGGGAGACTGAGGCTCAGAAGAATGAGACGCCCCCGCCTCCATGCACTCTCCAGGCCCCAGGCCACTCTGCTGATTTTTAGGGGCGCCCGAACGCCGCTCCATGCCTGTAAGCTCTCCGAAGCTTTTCCCGTGGTAAGAAGCAAACCCACTCCCACAAAGATGCTGAGAGCATGGAGTCCACAGTTCACCCGTGAGACTGTTGACTGAGAGCTCGTTCCCAGGGAGAGAAGGAGGAGGCCTGAAAAACACTGGCCAGCAGCAAAGCCAGTGGGGGCTGTCCCTGTGGAGTGAAACTACGCAGAGAAGGATGCCGCCAAGGTAATGGGGTGGGGTCTGGCTGGCTCACGTTATCTTCCCTGGAGACACAGACAGGGTGGCAAGGAGCTGTCAGAAAAGGAAACTAGTGGTCCCCGCTGTGGCCAGGCCCCTTTGGGGGGGGGGTCTCTGCTAGGCACCAGCCCTGGAAGCTGGTGGGAAGCAGGCCATGCCTCTCAGGTGGGCTTCGGCCTGCTCTGCCACACCCTCTATCTCACCTCGTCTTATAGCTCTCACGCATTCAGCCCTCCCCCAGCAGGTGTGGGAACGAGAATCAGGGCAAGGTCCCGACTCCTCTGCTCTCCACCCCACTGTGATGAGCGGCAGATCTTGGGGTTCTCTCCAGGGAGGGAAATTAGCCCAGGTGAGAGTCAAGGAAGAGGTCAACACAATAGTAGACCTTGAGATGTCCATGACCTCTATGGTGAGAACGGGTGACCTAGAACAGCCTGGTTCGGTCCCAGTTTTGAAAGTAATTAGATGCTCTTAGTAAGTCTCTAAAACTTCAATTAAAATTAAATAAAAGTAAAACTCCAGTTCCTCCACTGCACCATATTTCAAGTGCTCAGTGCTCACATGCAACTAGTGGCTTCTGTGTTGAATGCCGACATAAAACATTTCCATGGTTGCAGAAAGCTCTATTGGATGGTCCTGTTCTAAAGCTTTCCTTGTCTCAGTTTCCTTATCTGTAAAACGGGAAGAAAAGTACCCTAACTATTGCCCAAGACTCGGTGAGATAGCAGATGGCCAAAGCACAGTGTAAAAATTGTAAACAAAGTGGCCTCATGGTTTGTACCCAAGCTGCTGGTCTGCTGGGAATGGAGAGAGGCATGGGAAGGCCCTTGGAGAGTGGCAAGCCCACAAGACACATGCTGTTTGCCGCGGCCAATCCCAGTGGGTCAAAGGATGAGGTTGCAGGGGAAATTCAAAGCCCTCTCATCTATTGGGAGATGTGGTGGGCACCAGCCATGTCACTCATGCTATCTCCTCGTCTAACAGCAAATATAAGAAAAAGGAGAAATAACCCCCACAGACAGAGCCACACGACAGGGATTGTCTCCACCCAGAGCCGAGAGGGTAAGAGGTGTCCCTGGGAGGGCGACCGTGTGGGAGGAGAGTCTGGTGGCTCCACACATCTGGCTCCTCTCTGTACCAGAGGCGGGGCTGTGGGAGGGATGCCTCGGCAGGAGGGGCCATGAGGTTTCACAGGGCACATTCCCAGGGAGTTGCTGAAGCCAAGGAAGCTTTGCTGGGCTGGCAGAAACCCACACATCAACTCAATATAAAAAACAAAAGGGAATGTTGCACAGAGAGCAAACCTTTGCTGGGGAAGGGGACAACACCTGCCCTAAGAAGCTGACCTGGTGGATGCGTCTGAGACCCCTGAGCCCCTGCCTAACACAGAGACAAGTCCCAGAGGTCCTTTCCTCAGGCCATATCGACGGGGGGTGGGGGGCAGCAAGCAAAGGAAGCCATGCATCCTTGGGAGTCTCTGGAAGTGGGCAGCTGGGCCAGCCACGTCCCGATGCCCCCAGGATGAGCCCATCCCTACTCGCCCGTTCTTTGTTGTCCTCAGCTCCTTCTCCATCCATTCCCACACACCTCTGTTTTCCATAAGACCCCTCTTCCCTCTCTTTGTTCTTTTAAAATATCACCTTCTCTTCCCACAAAACAAAAACAGAAAGTGACATGTATCGATAAAACTGTCGGGACCCAAGTCAGCTATAAGCTGAGCAGCAGAGGTGGCCCAAGCGCTGCCCTAACGAGGAGCTCTTCCTTCCCACGCAGGGGTGTTCTCACCTGTTGTCCAAGTTGGAACAGATCTGCCCTTTTGGGCTCCAAAGTTAATGGGCTGAGAGAGGGAATTCTGGACACTTTTATAGGGAATGTGGGGGAGGCGGGTGGAGTGAGAGAGATGGAAAGAGGGAAATCGGGGGATGTCTTGCTTCCTGCAGTGCGAGCGATGGCAAACTGCTGGAATGCAGAAAGCCAAGCTTCCATCCAGGGGCACAAGTGGGATTTTCAGGGGATTGTGGGCTGAACAGGGAGCCCAGGCTCCCCCAAGCCGCTGCCCTTGGTCCTGAACGTGCCTGCTGGCCAGTGGACGCTTCTCCCAACCCTGGCGGGGCACTAGTGATCTCTGTCTATACTCTCAAGAGATTTTCCCTCATTTCTCTTTCTTTCTCTCTCTCTCTCTCTCTCTCTCTCTCGTTCTTTTTGTATTTTCCAGGACGCATACAATGTATCTGCAAGTCTCACAGTTTTTACAACTATAAACCCCTCCCACCCCTTGGAGCCGTTGGAGGTGGAAGCCCTGCCCTCCATGCCCCCCAGTGCTGTGCTCATCTCTCTGCCTTCTCACCCCTTCCCACATGCTTCCTTTCCCCCACACTTTCCCGACTCCACCGGAGGCTGGGCGAGACTGACAAAGAGCCCGGGGCAGACTTGGGCAAACTTCCTTAAAAGTTGCCTTCAACTTTCAGACCTCCTCTCTCTACACCTCCTTCCCTGCAGCAGACGACCCAAATGCTTGGCTTATGCCACCCCCTCTCTGGAGCATCTGTCTCATCCTCCTCCTGCTGCCTGCTTCACTGGGAGCTGTCACCATCCTGGGGTGGTGACACATGTCTCAGTAACATCAGCAGTCATTACTGGGAGAATACCCTAGGTCCCCTGGGTGCTCTTGGAGGTACTGACAAGGCTTCTTTGACATGAGGGGTTGAGGGGGCCAGAGCCCAGATGGGGGAGGATTCCGGAGTGGGAAGCACAAACCCTAGGGTGCATCTGAGAGGGACTGTGCTCCCTTCTGCTGTGTAATCTACAGGCACCGCTTGTCCCAGCAAAAGCGGGGAAGCCTGGGGCTCGGAGCGCTGTTGGGAGCAGAGGCAGTCCCAGGAAGCTTCGGGGCTGCGTGCAGGGTGCCAGCACCATCACAACAACTGCAAAACCCTTACGCTGGGGCAGAGCTCTACAGCCTACGAAGCTTTCACTAATAGCATCTCACGTGCTACTCACACCCTGCCTTGCACAGTGCTTTCTGGAGTGGTTACTCCAGTGCTATACACAGGAAGAGGGAGGCCCAGGCAGGGGACTTGCCCAGGATCCCCCACCTTAAGCCCAGGAGCCAGACACGTCTTGTGCCCCACCTCCCACCCACCCTTCACTCCAGCCTTCTCCACAGCAGCCAGCTGAGCACGACTGTAACCTGACAGCGCCTCCCCTCAGCGCATCTTTGACTTTCTGCCCTGGGGATTTTCTGCTGCTGCAGGGCGGGCACCTGTGGGAAGCCACTCAGCCATTCTGACGCATGCGCGAACCTGGGGGTGTGCAAGGGTAATGGCACACGGAGCAGTCCTCGGCCGGAGGGGCAGGGGACCTGGCAGGGAATGCTCTCTCTCCACCTCTTATGTGGACTCCTCACGTGCATTCCTACATGGTCCCTCACGGGCTCCCTCACAGGCCTAAGCTCCGGCTGCCCACAGCGGTGATCAGCTCAACGGCATACCCCTGGACTGGCTCTCCCTCTTTCCCTGTTTTATTCTCCTCAGTGCCCCTCGCTCCAAAATACACTCCCTGCCTTTGAACACTTCTCCCAGGGCCTGGTGTCTGGGGGGAAACCAAGCTAAGGCAGCCCCTCAGGATAGGATTCTGGAACCGGATGATCACCACCAGACATTGCTAGGGACCCCATTGCTGCTGTCACATAGGCTTGTGACAGTCCCTGGCATGCAGGGCTGTCACAGTCACACAGACTCTCGCTGGTGGAGGATTGGGAAGAGGGGAAGGTGGAATGTGGGGCGTTTGGTTATGCAGTAGCTGTGGCAACGGTCTGGGGCAGTGGTAGTTATAAGGACTGTGGAGTTGGTTGGCTTTAGAAACCTTAAAAAAAAAAAAGACAAAGACAGTCTCAGGTGAGCTGAATATCAACTCAAGGGACATTGGCCTCCATGGACATATTTAAATAGGCCTTATTTTCTAAAGCCCCAGGACTTAATTATAAGGGTAGCAGAGTTACAAAGGAGCCCGAACACACAGATGTGATACAGCTCCTTTGCCAAAATCAGAGCCCTGATAGGAAAGAGTGGGACCTAGACATGTGAACGCATATGGGGATGAGCCTGAGGGTACCGCACCCCCTGAGTTTCCTGAACTCTCTGGGCTGGCCAAAGGAGCCCCTTCCTCCTTGCTAGAAGAAAGCTGGCTCTCCTTACCTGGAGAACAAGCGAAGACCTCACCTGAGGAGGTTTCTCACAAGACAATGCCTGTCTCGTAGCAAGTTGCCCCACTAGTGAGACTAGCGGCTAGAGTCAAGGTACAGCAGAGGCCAAGTCGGGGGACATCCCCAGCTCCAGGAGGAGATGTCCAGGCCCAAAGGAACAAGACCTAGCTGGTACTGGGAAGCAGGAGCCAGAGTATATCCTGAAAGAGTTGGACCAGAGTATAAGTCTGGATAGGGGAGAAATTATTGACATAAAAGTAGCTCCCCATGACTCAGGCAAGGACATCTGAGTCAATCCAGTAACCAGCTTCAAGCACAGACATGCTGATGGCTTTCAGTAAATGAGGTAGAGACGCTGAAACTACTTTGGCAGAGTATTAGAGAAGGGTCAGAAGGCCCAGGGTGGTGCGACCACAGAACCCAGCAGCTGACCGTTGCCCAGGAGGGTCCAGGGTCCCTTCAAAGGCAACAAGAAATGCTTTGTTGAGGGGGCACCAACGTCCGTGCAAAGCTAGTAGTGGCTGCCTTCTGCAGGCCAGGTTTTCATTAGGAGATACTGCCACTCACTGGGCTCCTGGGTATCAGTGAGCATGAGAAGATTCCGGAATAGCAGAGGCCAGGTGGCCATGTTTAACCATCACAGGCAAGGTGGATATCAGTACCACTATGATCAGCAAGGCTTGGTAGCAACCAGGGTGCCTCGAACTGCAGGATCTGTGGCCAATTGACCACAGTGCTCCTGGAGGTGAGACGCGTGAGTGGCCCACTGGGGTGCTGCTTGATTTGTATAATCCAGAAAGAAGTCAAGATCTGGTGAGCAGAAGACTGTTCTCAGCCATTGCAATGGAAACTGGCTGTTCCGGGTCTTAGGCAGTTCTTGGATCAGAGCCTGCTGACTGAAGGGGAAACCAGGGAGGGCTTGGCAATGACACAGCAGTAAATGCAGTGATAGTGCCCCCATCCTTCCCCAGAGGTGACTGGGATATTGACCAGAGAACCTGTACCTGGGAAAGGGGGGTATCCAGACTTTGAAGGCTGTGGAACATGTGGGCAGGGCTGACACAAGCACTAGTAAAACGGAAATGCCATCACAGTCACAAGTTCGAGGGTAGATTGTGAAAAGCCAGAGATACATGACACCCTGATCCAAGTCCATCTTACAGCGGGTCCAACGGGTTCGCAGACCCATCCTGTACTTTGTCTCTCATCTCTGAGTACATCATTTTGGACAAATATACTTAGCATCTGGCATAACACTCATATTAGCTCTCTGACCTGGAAGGGCCAAGTGGAAGCCCATGACCCTTTCCCCAGCCTGGCCAAGACAGCAAATCAGAAAAAGTAACAGCCCCCCCGCCCACCCTGGAAAACTGTGTAGATTAGATCCACCATCAAGGACTTGAAGGAGGCAAGGGTGGAGGTCCCCATTGTATCTGTGTTCAATTCACCTATAACGACCAGATGAATCATAGTAGATGACGGTGGACTCCCAAGAACTTAACCAAGCCTCCAAACACAGACTGCAGTGCTTTATTTACTGGAACCAATCAATAGAGCCTCTATTACTTGGTACATGGTCGTTGATATGAAAAATGTGTTCTTTACAATCCCTATCAGTAAAGAGGGTTAAAAGCTCTTTGCTTTTATAAAAGAAGGATAGCAGTACACATTTACTGTATTGCCACAGGGCTATAGTTATCCTCTTGCTTTTATCACAATGTCTGCAGGTCTTTGGTCATTTTGACATTCCAGAGAATGCCATGCTCATCCGCCATGTTGAGGCGATCACGTCCATTGGACCAGGTGGGTAGAAAGTGGTAAGCACCCCAAATGCCCCAGTAGGACACACGTGTGTCAGAGGGTGAGGGATGAACCCCAGGAAGGTCCAAAGCTTGCTCCATTGATGGAGTATTTAGAGTCTGGAGCATTCCAGAACATTTCCTTGACGTTTATGTAAAGGCGAGCTGTTGTGTCCTATTTCTTTTCCACCAAGAAGGGGGCACAGGAACTCAGTGGCCTCTTTGGACTTTGGAGGCAGCATATGTTAATGTCTCCAGAGGCTACCAGTTTTGAGTAGGTCCTGCAGAGAGAGCTCTGCAGCAGTTTCAAGACGTGGCACAAACCTTCCGATGGTGCTAGAACCACACTGCGGTGGTGAGTCTCTGGAGAGTCTCAACCACAGACACACAGCACTGACTCCAAGGAAGTCACCTTGAAGGCCCTGTGACGATTGGATACAATATGGGGTGCAAGAGGAGGACTGCATCACACACTTCTTGCATCCCACCCACCTCCTCTCACCTCCTTTCTGCTCCAGGCTTTGCCGCCTGTCTGCTTAGCCGAACCGCACATCTCTGTCTACCTGAGGCCACTATGCATATGACGCCCGCAGGGACCAATGCAGGAACAAATTTGGGGATGCCCCCAAGTCAACACCCCATGACACAGTGCTCCCAATGGGCTACGGGAGCTGGTGGTTAAAACTCTCCCCTCCCTTCCCTCCATGGACCGTTTGCGGGTGCCTTGTGCGTGGCCCCTCAGGGGTCTCGGTGGACTGAGCCCCAGTGGCCCCCTTGCTCATCAGCTCAACAACACACCCTGCAGTGGCTTTCCTCCTTCCCAGCTCCCTTTCCAGCCCTCTTTCCTTTGGATCACTTCCCAAAATAAACCTCCTGCACACAAGCCCTTGTCTCAAGCTTTGCTTTTGAGGGAAAAATCTAGACTAAGGCAAGATTTGAAATCTGGAGTTTCTCATCCTGAGGAAGAAGAGCCACCTGACTTTTTTCTCCTCTCCAGTTTCCCTAATGGTATTAATTGTTTTCAAATATTTGTTGGGTGAAAAGTACTTCTTAATATTATAATTAGCAGGCTTTTTGTAATTTAGAAAAGAGCCACGTATGAAGATGATCACCTGTGATCAAACGATCTTATTAGCCTTAAGTGTTGGTCATTAACAAGAAGAACATGGTCCTCCCCTGCCAAAGTGGCAGGCAGGGCTTCCCTGGTGGTGCGGTGGTTAAGAATCCGCCTGCCAATGCAGGGGACACGGGTTCGAGCCCTGAGTCCAGGAAGAGCCCACGTGCCGCGGAGCAACTAAGCCCGTGCGCCACAGCTGCTGAGCCTGCTCTCTAGAGCCCGTGAGCCACAATTACTGAGCTCACGTGCCACAACTACTGAAGCCCACGCGCCTAGAGCCCGTGCTCCGCAACAAGAGAAGCCACCGCAATGAGAAGCCCGTGCACCGCAACGAAGAGTAGCCCCCGCTTGCCGCAACTACAGAAAGCCTGTCCGCAGCCATAGAAAGCCTGCCCGCAGCCAAAAATAAAAATAAATAAAATAAATAAATTAAAATAAAGAATAGATCAAAAAAAGAAGTGGCAGGCACAGAGGTAAAATATTTTTCCTGATGTCCCTAAGATCATTGCTGGATCTGAGACCTCAAGGACCACTCGATTCACCCCCTCCTCATGGCCTGAGGCCAGAGTCAGGGAGCTCTGGTCAGAGACGCTCTAGGTGCTGTCCCTTCCTGACACTTATCTCTAGGGTGGTTTCATTGCTCCCTACATGGATCCAGTGTCCCTTGCAAGCTCAGCTGGGAAGCTTTCCGGGCCATTCTTGGTAACCAGGTTAGAGCTGGGACTCTGGGCCAATGGGCTGTGAGGTCAGCCCATGGGGCAAAGGGACCTGGGCTCTCTTGGGACATCACCCGAGAGCAGGATGCTCTGGAAGAAGCCCTCTTCTCACCTGCCTCCTGGGTCCCGCTTCCTTCCAGCCCCAGGTCCTGAGCCAGGCACCTCCTTCTAGGAGGACATCTGTCCAGGCTCAGTGCTGCCCTCTGGGGAGCATTTGCCCTCATGGAACCTTCTCCTGGGCCACCTGCAGGTTCACGTGCCTTCGGGGCACCCCGTGACCCCCACATATGTGCTTACTCTCCTTCTCTCTCTGTTCCCTCTCTCCTTACACATCTTTGGCTCCTTTAAATCTAGCCACTCTTGCCCCTGAATCGAGGAAATGATTATTTATTTAGTTATACAATCAATCAACATCTTGCCTCTTTCTTTTAAAACAACATGGGTTACAAGTCAGAGGCTGTGGCAGCCCCAGCGGCTGGCTAAGTGATCAGAAGGTGGTCCGTCTCTGGCCAGTTCCTGGTAGCTCTCTCTGTTCTCACCCTATCATCTCACTCCTGTCTCTTTCCGGCAGCTCCAGGGAAAGGCTTATTTACAGTGACTGCAGAAATGCCCCTGCTAACCTCTGTTGGTATAACCGGAACCAAGTGGACACAGTGGAGCTGAGGCACAGCCTGGCAGGCACGCTCTCTAGCTGTAGGCCCTGCCCTGTGGCTCTTGGGATTCAGGCATCGAACCAAGGCTCTCAGTCCTTTCTGCCAGCCCCGCTATCTCCATCCCATCCACGTCAGCCAAGGCCATCCCAGCCAGTAGGCTGAGGTCCTGACACTTGCAAACAGAAGTGACTCCCTTGGGCTCACTGGCAGGCAGCAAGCAGGAGGGGCTGCCAGGAGGGTGAAGACAAAGAGGCAATGGCCCCCTCTCTGTTGGGGTCTCCGACCACTGGCTGACTTCCCCTCTCTTTGGGCAATTTCCAGCTTCCGACTGGTTCCCTGTGTGGTATCTTTGTCTGAGAAGACAGTCAGCTCTTGGCCTTCTCACGGAATGTCGGTCCCACGCAAGCAAGAGTGGGGGAGCCTCAAGTGAGGGGTGGCTGTCTGATGGGTGCCCCTTCCTGGTGCCTGAGCGGGAACTGCCTCAGGTCACGTCCCCACGCTTGGGGTTTCTCAAGCTATCTTTGACCTTGCTCTGCTTCTACAAAACAGGTGAGACGTGACACCTCATCTCCCCTCAGGCTGCCCTCTCTCCACTCCTCCTCTTTCTTCTGCCCAGGCCACTCGTCCCACTGGTGGTTCCTGATGCACTGGGCATCCCTCCTGCAGGGGTCACTCTGGGATACTCCCCCCTCCCCGGGGGCAGGTCGGCGCACTCCCTCTGTGTTTGCATCTTGCACCTCCTGCATAGAGATGGGTCTCATTGGTATTCCCAGTGTCCAGCACAAGTGGCTGCACACCATATTTGCTTGATAAAAATAAACAAAATGAGATTGCCTGCGGAGACACAGTGAGAGGTAGAGCGTGCAGGGCTCACGTTTGCCATAAAAGGACAGCATTTCCCTGTGTGCACGGAGGGTGCTCTAGTGAACCCTGCATCAGATAGGACAAACAGACGAGGCTCCTCTCTGGCTAAGATAACCCCCAAAGCACATGGGGCAGGGGTCTTGGAGGGAGAATATTCTTTTGCTAAGTTTTATTTATTTCTCCAAATCTTTTTCAGAATTAGAAAACTCCATCTTAACACCGCCATCCCCATTTCTCTGTGGCCGCATCTGATCTTTATCTATATACAATTATAGTTTTTACCTAGTTATAATCAGTGTCCTACTTCTTCACTTAATGGTATTTCAAAGACACCTTCCCTGTATCGAGTCTTCCTTCCCATCATGTTTAAAGGCTGCATAATATCACATTGAGTCGTTGTCACATAATTCACTTGTTACCTGACTGCCGGACAGGTTGGATCTAGCCGGTGCGGTTTCTTCTGCTGCTATAAATATCTTGGTACTTCAAGCTCTTTTCTCCTTTTGAATTATTTCCCAAGGATATGGTCGGTCCCAGGAGCGGGATTATGGAGTCAAAGGGTCGGGATGGCTCTTGTTACATTCTGCCAGCTTGCCCTTCAAGAAGAACGGGCTGGGGTACGTGATGCGCGAGCGTCCACCTGCCCCATCACCTGCGCATCTTGTGCCTGGCTGGGGGTGTGTGGGATGGAGAAAGGAGGTAGCATGCAGTCTGGGCTTCTGGATACCGTCAGGGTGCCAATTTTTGGAGGTTACTCCATCCCTTTCCAGGTCCTGTGGTCTCCGACTGGCCCGCGTGCCCAGTGCCACAGAGCAGACAGAGGGACTTGAGGGCAGGTGGCTCTAGCAGGCAGGGCAAAATGGGAAATGAGGGTGTGCTGTCTCCTGGCAGGGGCTATGGCTTCAGCTGTTGGGGAGGGACGGGGCTGAATCAAGATGCTCATCTCAGCACGTTGCGGCCCCCACTTCTGGCCCTGCCAAAGCCGGCCCCTGCCGCATCTCTCCATTCACTGTCCAGAGCCGTGAGTGGGATTTTCCAAACCCCAGCTGCTGACAAGCCACGGCTGGAGTGAGATAAATGGAAGGGTCCTTAATCCCAACTTCTTTCCATAATTAAGTTTTGAAATCACAATTCGCTGAACCTGGTTTCAGTGGAGCAGATGGGATGGGCTCCAGGTGGAGGCCGGCCTGTGGCAGCCGGGCGGGGGCTGAGGGGGATTGCCGGCCCTGCCAATAGATCAGGAGAACCCTGCTTACTGCCCAGCCAAGGGGGTGCCTTGTTCCTAGAGTCAGGCCCCCCCGGGGTGGGGGAGCACTGCTGGACGGACAACACCGGCGGCTGCAGTTGCTCTGTGCTGAGTCCCCAGCTCCGGCTGGTCTCCAGTTTTGAGGCCTTGTTCCCAGTATTTACTCCCCACCCTTGGACGGGGCATCTCAAAACATCCACACCAGAACCAGGGGCAGCTCAGACGGCCAAGCCCTCCTCGAAATCATTCCACAGTGCTTGCCTGGTTCTTTGTTAAACTGACATCACTCATTCCCTCATTCAGCACCTCTGTAGGGGACCCACGTTGTACTAGGCTCAGGGCTGGGCAGGGGGACACAGAACAGGTGAGGCCCTACTCTCAGGGAGCTCCCTGGCTGGGCCCAGGGGGGCCTGGACATGCAAAGCCCCCTCAAGCTCTGGTTCCCTGGGGCTTTTGGAGACAACCAGCCAGCATCTCTCCCTCTTGGGTCCTGCTGCGTTTGAAAATTGACAAACACCAGAGGGCATAGCCCCACCTCAGGATCCTGGGCCACACCAGGGATGTGACAGGGAAGGCCTCCCTCAGCCACCCCAGTTCTTCAAGGCTAGAGCAGGACTCTCTCCTCACCCCCTCCTCTTCCATCCATTCAGCCCCCAGCAGAGGGGGTCCATGCCCCCAGGAAGCCCTGCCTATTCCTTGCCCTATCCTGTAGCCTGTTCCCAATGTTTCCTTCCTCTAGGACCCCTTCCTTTGTCACCCTGCTTTTGGAGGTCACGTCTTGCCTCCTGCCCCCAGCAGACCCCTTCCTACTCTCTGTCCCACACTTGCCCACCCGCCTCTCTTCCCTCATTAGCTCGAAGGATTAGACTTCAGAGCAACTTGCTTCTTTCACAAAAAAATCCTGACACCCTCTTCCTTCCCAGCCCTGCGGAACCTTGGCCAAGATTACAACCCTCACCTTCTCTGCTCTTTTAGAAGCTCTAATGTCCCCAGAAGGCCCACATTTTCAGTTGTCTATGGGGGGTGGTCAAGGGTGAGTATATGACAGGCTAGAAAGAGGAGTGGGGCCCCATCTGCCCAGGTTCCTGCCATTTCCCTGGGACCTGGACATGGAAGTCACCCCAGCTACCTTCTAGACAGAAATAAAAGAAGAGGGATTAAATTTCCTGTTTCTCTGGCAACCAGATTAGGGCTGTGGGAATAGCGGGGTGTGTCTCCCCCACTCGTGCTCTCCTAGGAAGGGGACAGGGCGTGGCGGGGAGCAAAATCTCCTGGTTCAAACCCCATCAGACTTGCCCAGCCACTCCTGCGTCTCTGTCTTTGTTCGTCAGTTTGGACCCTTCCCGAGCCGTGTCAAATCCCAACATTTTTACCTGCAGCTCCAACTAGAACCCTATGTCTAGCGATTGCCAGGGTGATCAGAAAATGATGGCAGAAACCAAGGGCCGGGCCCTCCCCAGGACCCTGCAGCCAGCCGGGCACATCCCCTCGATTGGGTCAGCTCTGCTCAGAGGCACCCACTCCTCTTTTTCCCTGGTTTATTCAAGTCCTGGTTTTGTGCGGGTCCCAAGTCTTTGCACTGCGGAGGCTCTGAGCCTTCAGGGGGACTGCCGGCCCCGAGAGTCACCTCACACCCAAGAGATGGTATCAACCGGGTGTGGCCAACAGGTGCTGATGGGCTGTGGGTGCGATCGCTTCTCTCATCTCTGCCCCGACCAGTTGAGACTCCGGGAACATTCGTGCCCCAGGGATGGCAGGCTACGGGAATCACAGCCCGACTTTGTAGTTCGTGCCCCACGCACAAGCCAGGGCATCTCCTCAGCCATCCTGGACCCGGCCTTGCCCGGGATTGGGAACTGTGGACGTGGAGAAGCTACGACGCTGTGTGCAGGCGTCGCATGGGCATGAGCACACAAGATGCCACCACAGACCAGACCTGACTGTTTCTATTTCTGAAAGTGGCGCCAGCGGCTGTTGGATGGACGAGTGTCCTGAAGACCCTCCACGGAGAGGGAATGCCCACGACCCACCTGTGGGACCCCACTCAGCCCTGGCACAGCAGGTGCTCGAGTTCACGGAATCAAGTGGAGTTGAAAATTGGCCTAGGAGGGCTTCCCTGGTGGCGCAGTGGTTGAGAGTCTGCCTGCTGATGCAGGGGACACGGGTTCGTGCCCCGGTCCGGGAAGATCCCACATGCCGCGGAGCGGCTGGGCCCGTGAGCCATGGCCGCTGAGCCTGCGCGTCCAGAGCCTGTGCTCCGCAACAGGAGAGGCCACAACAGTGAGAGGCCCGCGTACCACAAAAAAAAAAAAAAAAAAAAAAAATTGGCCTAGGAAGGGGCTCCCTAGGGACTGCTCCTCAACAGGGCTTTTCACACTGTGGGTTTTAGGCCCTTGATGAAGTTGCCTCTGGTGGGGGGTGCCAGCGGCCCCTCCTACAACTTTCTCACTCACCATGGAAAATGGCTCTGCGGTCATTGTTGGAGTGAATGGACACTGCATGATGATTTTTTAGTAAAACCAGACATGGCCCTGTAGTGTAGGTGCCTCACCGAGGGACCCCATCCCTCATTAATCAGACAAGCTCTCCCCCTGGGTGAGGAGACAGGCCGGTCTGTGAGTCCAGGCGACCTGGAACTCTTGGCCTTGACAAAATGAGCTGAAGGTGTCAAGGTCTCAAAAGTGATTCAGACCAAGAGAACACTGCTGCTGGCCCTCGCTGGCCACTGGTGGGAAGGTACGAAGGGAATAAGGAAGGAGAAGCTATGTGGGAACAGGAAGGACCCCTGCATCTACCTGGGGAGAGGGCGGGAGGAACTCAGGGTGGGTGGAGCTCAGTCGCGGAGGCTGGGTCCGGCCCAGGGGAGGGTAGGTTTTCTGACTCCCAGGGGCTGCCCATTCTGAGACACCCAGGAGAGAGGAGGCCGGAGACCCAGGGGCCCCCAGATCCCAGGCCTTAGGAAAAGAAGGCACTAAATCCTGATTATAAGGCTTTTTAAATGCACAGACAGGATATTAGCGTTTAAACAGCTTCTATTACTCCAGGGCAAACTTTAAAAAACACAATATTTATAGAAAACCTCATTCAGCTCACCCTGTTTGCTCTTTATTTCTCCTGCAATTATGGCTAATTTGGAGATGGTTTGCCAGCATCTCTGCCTGTTGCTAGTCAATTATGAAGCCACCCACCGGCTCCCCCAGACTGCAGGGAGACACGAGCCTGTCTCCAAGCCCATCCCAGCTCCTGTCCTGCCTCTTCCTGGACAGGAGCAAATGCCCAAGTTGCCCCTCCAGGTGCTCACACATCATGGGCCAGTGCCCTTTCTCCCTGAGCCATCTGTCTGACCCTTCAGTCTGTCCTGGGAGCCCATTTTCCGAGGTCTGGCTCTGGAGGAAGAGATGGGGAGGTGTTCGCCCCTGCAGGGCTCCCAGCCGCTGAAGCTCCTGGACCCTGGCCTTGCACATGGCTGCCCTTGTGTGTCTCTGAGCTGAGCCCAGCAATGCTGAGCCTGGGACAAGGCTGGCAGTGGGTCCTCTGTCTGCTCTGGGCTGCAGCCCCATCAGTCCCGGAGCCACACTGCACCTCTGGCCCTAGGCCTGGACCTGTGCAGGAGGCAGCTCTGTAAGTAGCCCTGCTCCTTCTCTGACACAGGCGCCCTGCTCCCCAAGGGCATGCCACCACCAACAACCTCCCTCTTTCTTTTATCCATCCCACAAGTATTTGCCAAGATCCTCCTTTCCTAGGGCACAGCTAGAACACCGCTCAGACACACCTGCCCACATGGAGTTCCCAGTCTGGGGGGCCGTGCATGAGAAAGGAAGAATGGCAGGGCTCAGGGAAGACCAGGTGGATCCCCCCTGGTGCACAGGGTTGGACGTCAGACATGGGCCGGGCAGGGGTGGGTGGGGAGACCCAGCGTGAGCACACACCCTGAGGCGGCAGGTGCAGGAAAGCATTTGGGGGCCAGAGCAAGAGCCGGTTCCAGTCCTGGCTCTGCCAAGGGGTGCTGTGGGACACCGGGCACAGCCTTCCAGCCTGAGCGTCCTCCCTGCCCAGTGGTACCTGCACACCCTGTAGGGGTGGGGAAGAAAGCCCTGTGGACCCTGGCTCCCAGCAGCTGAGGCAGACAGCTGTGTGGGCCTCCTCCCACAGCAGTGGGGCAGAGGAGGGTGCTGTGGTCACAAGCAGAGCCCAGGGGGGTGAGGAAAACAAAATGCCCTCCTGTCCCGGGGTCACCCTGTCTTGCTGCTGAATATCCCTTCTCCCTCTGTTCTGGGCACGGAACATGCAAACCATCTCTGCTTCTCAACCTGCACAGTGGCGTGGTGATCCATCCTACAGAGAGCCACCTGAGGCTCAGAGAAGTTTGTTGACTCACTGAGGTCACACAGCTGTTGAGCAACAGAGCTGGATTCCAGGCCAGGCCCCAGCATTGGGCCCTCTGCCCAGACCTTGCCCTCCCACCCCAGGCCCTCTGTCTCCCCTCCTCGGTGACAGCCCTTCTCCAGGTGGAGTCACCAGGCAGACGATCCAAAGACAGAGATGCCCCCAAAGCAGGAGGGGGGCCTCTCTCATGGAGCAGGGGTGAACTTCCACACTCACCCCACCGAGGGGAACCCTGGTGGCCAGGCTGGAAGGGCCAGGGATGGCAGTCCCCCCTGCACCCAACCAACCCCAGCTTCGCCATGGCCGGGTCCTTCATAATGAGTATGGAGACCATGGGCCCCAACTTTGTCAGTTTTAAAATGGGAGCACTGATACGTCCAATGCCTCCTTGAAAAGTTGTGTCCAAGCCATGGGAAAACAGGTGGTCAACTGTGTGACCCTCAGCTCAGAGGAGTGGGGAGCCCTGTGGAGCTTCTGCTTCCGAGGACACCCCCTGACCAGGCCCCACTCTGCTTCTTGGAAAAAGACTCATTCATTCATTCCAGCATGCAAGGTTCCTGGAGTCCCGGGCAAGTGGTAAGTATAGGGTGGGCACCAGAAACAAGAGTTGAGCGAGACCAAGCAGGGTCTTGGAGGGAGCTGCTGGTGGAGGGGAGATGGCGGAGTAAATGGGTAATGGCAGTGCCCTCAGGTGACTGTATGGGGGCACAGTGGAGGGAACAACACCTCACTGTGGGGTGGTCAGGGAGGGCTTCCTGGAGATGGTGACTTCTAAGCTGCTTCTCACTTGACATGCTGCAGCCCTTCATGTCTCTGCCCACAGGCTCACCCTGAAGGGAAGGTAGGAGCCAGCTGGGTGGTGGGGAGCATGGAAGAGAGGTGTTTTAGGAGGAACAAGCCTGGGGGAGGGGGAGCTCAGCAGATGTTCCAGTTAACCTGGAAACAGCTCAGCCTGGCTGGACCACAGGAGGCATGAGAATGTGAAGGAGCTGCAGTGGGTGAGGCTGGGACTAAACAGTCCAAATGTAAAGAACTTTGTGCTCCAGGCTAAGAAAGGAGGTTAGACTTGACCTGGGCGGGTGGTGCTGGGGGCTGGGCCTGGGGGTCTGGGGAAGGGGGTAGATGAAGAGAAGTTGGCAGAGACAGAGCCTGAAGGGCCCAGCCTGTGCTGGGAAGCTGGGGTTGGCAAGAATTAAGGGTGACTCTGAGAGTTCAGGTGGGTGGGAGGACCCTCCCATGATCTGTAGGAAAAAGAAGGAAAAGCTGGTCAGAAGAGAAATGAGCAGCTTCAATGTGCTGAGTTTGAGGAGTATATGGACACCAGGTGGGCATCAGGTGGACAGTGGGAAATGAGTGGGTGCCAGGTGGGGCTTGGGAGGGGTCCAGGCTGGGGTGCTGACTTGGGAGTTGGCGGTTTGAGTGCCGTCTCCCAAATTGGGGTGGGGACATGGCTCAGAGAGGGAGATCCGGGAGAGAAGACCAAGGGAAGGGGTCTGCCTGCCGTGCCCCCCATCCTTTCTACTGTGGCAAATCCCCACCTGGAGGTGAAGGCCAACCAGGGAAGATGAGAGGGGGAGACTCTCCTGATCAGGTTCCAGCCCTGCCCTAAAATAGCCTCAAAAATTCAGGAGGGGATACTCTGGCATGTCCCCCAGGCCTGGCTGGGTGAGTAGACAAGGACAGAGCCCTGGAGGGGAGGGGTTCCTGGGAGGCAAGATCCCCCAAGAGAAGCCACAGCCCCAAAAGAAGCAGAGTGCCCAGACCAGGAGAAGTCCCACGAGGATCCGGAGGGACCCCCAGGCCACAGGAAGGACGAGGGGCCAGCACACGAATGCCAGCCTGGTGCTGCCCGGAGTCAAGATACAGAAAGGAATCTGTTCTGCTTACTGGTTGAAGAACAGTGTCCCTGGGGCAGTGTCCCCTCAGGTTGGCCTTGAAGAACAAGGAGGAATTTGCTGAGCAGACAGAGGCTTGGGCAGCCAGGGCATTCTCGGCAGAGCTAATGGTCTTTGCAAAAGATGGAGGCCTGGAGCATCTAGGCACACGCTGGCCCTAATTCTGCCCTGGGTGGGAATGTGGTCAGCAGGGCTCAATGGAACTCAGCTTGTGACCATAGCCGTGGGGCTGACCACAGCCATCCTGGCTCCCAGTGGCTACTGGTGGCTTGTCTGTGGCTACCTTGGCCTTTCCTGCTGACTCCCTGCCCAGCCCACTGTCCAGTCACCCAGGTGCCCCACAGGTTCCTGCTCCCTGGCTCAGCCCCTCCCAGGGAGGCCCCAGAGTCTTTGAGAGCTTGCCCTGGAGGTGGGGACCCGCTGTGGCCCTGGAGGAGGACACTGCGGGGCAGGCTGCCCCTGGGCCTGGGAGAGAAGCACTTCGATGTGGGGAAGCCCACGGCCTGGGAGGTGCTGGGGCCACTGGCCAGGCCCCAGGAAAAAGTCCTCCCCCACGAGAAAAGCACAGAATTCATATAGATTTCCAAACCACCTCCATGGGAGCCCTGAGGCCTGTGATCACGGGAGACCAGAACTTATACTTGTGTGTGCATGCGAGCACACACACACACTCACACACGCACAGGCACATGTCAGGCTTTCCTTCTCCCAGTTCAGCCAGACTTAACGAGAACCACTAGTCCCAGCTAACCCCCCAGTGGGGACCCTTCCTGCCTCAGTCTCCCCACTGCCTCTTCCCAGGTCTGGCCGAGACCCCTACTCCGATCACTGCCACTGTCATTTTCTTGGCTGAGAGGCACAGGGCTAGCCAGGGAGGAGGGCGGGGCTCTTCGGGTTGGGGTTTCTCCTCTCCTCAAGGCTCCTCCCAGCTTCTGGGGTTTGGGGGCTCAGAGCTCCGGGGGTGTTGGCTCCGGCTCACATTTAGTGTCCCCACCAGTCTCTCTGGGATCCAGTTTCCGTAGCTGATTTTGCAGCTCAGAGACGGGAGAGGGACGAAGGGAGCGCCTGAGATGTGGGGCTGGGGGCTGTACACTTGGTCTTGGGAGCCACCCGAAGTTTTCACGGGGGGATCTGAGGGAGGCTCCCCCCATGGCCAGGCAGGGGTGGGGACAGGACAGCGCACCCCATGCAGGGCATTTGGAGCCTCCGCCCAGCCCCACGGAGGCCACCGAGGGGAGTCTGGCCTCCTGGCAGGCAGTGTTTCCTGTCTGGGGACGCCCCTGACCCCAGCACCATGCTGGCTGGACCCTGGGGGAGACCTGGTGCCAGCTGGGGACAGGCGCGAGAGGGCACTTTAGGGGCCGCGGTGGGCATGCTGTTTTCTCAACATTTCAACCCCAGATCTGCCCGGAGCCGAAAAGGCAACTCGGCAGTCCACGCTTGGTACACAGCCAAAACTACATCATAATTTCGGAACCGTGGCTCCTCGCAGGCAGCGGCGGTGGCGGGCAGCAGGGTGGGGTTGGAGGCTGTGGTCCCCACGCCGGTGCCCAGGTTAGCGGGCACCTGCAGCTGCCTTAAGTGCCGCTCTCCTCTCCGCTCCTGCCACTACCCGGTCCTCTCCCCTCCCTGGTCTCTCTGTGTATTTCCCAGGCTGTTCAGCTCAGCGCCTGCTCTGGGCTCGCCCACCTGCTGGGGTCCTGCCCGGCGCTCCCCGGTCCAGTCACTCCTGCCGCCCGGCTTTCTGCTCAGAGCTGAGCTTCCCATCCTGACGCCTGGCACCCCCACGCAGGACCCCGGGGAGGCTCCCACGGTGTGGGAATAGGGGAGGCAAAATCTCCCAGCCTAACAGATCTCACCATACCAGATGGGGAAGGGAAGACCTCCTCCGAGGTGAGAAGAACAGAGAGAGTGGGAGAAAAGGACCACCGTTTGTTTTCGCGGAAGGTCGCTCTTGGCTTCAGAGGTGGGAAGATGGAAGATGGTAGGAACAGAGGGGAGACCTGCCCCCGAGACCCCACCCCCAAGTCTGGGAGCCGGTGGGGAGGGGGGAGAAGCAGCTCCGCTGCAGAGGCACAGGGTGGCTGGCTCTGGGCGCTGGACTGAGGCCAAGCCGAGACGAGGCACTGCTGCAGCCGGCCCGAAGCTGAGTGCAGCGTGGGGGACGGTGAGAGGGTGGGGATGCCTGGGACCCCATGTGTGCGTGTCTGTGTCCCACAGCCGCCCTGCCTCAGTGTCTTCCAGGCTGCCCTCCCCATGAGCCGCTGTGCTGCTGGGAGGGCCGCTTCCAGACATGCAGCCCTGCGGAGTGGCCAGCCTTCTGCGTTCCTGCTCAGGCCTGGCCAGAGCTGGCTGGCCCAGATGGCTGGCCTCCCTCAGGCCAGGGCTGCCTAGGGTCACCAGCCACCTAGGGACCCAGGCCCCGCCCCAGGCCAGGTGGGAGGCAGATCCACCTTATGCCTGAAGGCAAGACCAGCCTCCCCCCCAAGGCCATTGCCCCCTCTTTGAAGGAACAAAAGAAAGAGATGAAAGGAAGTCATTCTTTCTATGGTTCTTAAGGTTTCTTCCAACAGGGGAAACTGAGGCCCAGAGGCCGGATATGGGGATGGGGGTCCTATGCGTGGAGAGTGGCAGTAGGTGGCGGGCCTCCTGTCACCCTTGGGCCTGGGCTGGTGCCTTCAGGCTGGGAGAGGACGGGGACCACCTCTGATAAGCCCAGCCCTTCCCTTGCCTGGAGGGTGGCTTCTGGCCTGCTCAGGTCAGAAGGAGCCCCTCCCACCCCATTACGCCAGCTGCCGGGGGTGGGGGCACAGGGAGGTTTCATGACTGGCTGCAGTGGGAACTACCCTATCCGTGCCCCGTCATCCCCACCCCAGGGGGACCCGGTTGAGAAGGGAGGAGGGCTGGACAGAGAAGGAGGAGGTGGGGTTTGGGGGCTGGGACCCCCTGGCTCCCCTCCAAGCCCCGGCCTGCGCTTCCCAGGCTGGATGAGCCCAAAGGAGGCACCAGGACAGAGGCAGTGACGTCAGACTTTAAACCCCTGGGGCTGGCAAGGATGCTGGTGGGTATGGGGAAGGGTGGGGGTGCGGGGGGAGGGTCTCAGAGGGCAGGGGTGTTTGTGTGCTCTTGTTGAATGCTCTGTAACTGTGTTACAAAATCCTTCACAAGCCACAAACATTGGAGCATGGAAAAGATGTTCAGAGAAGGCCTGATGCCCTAGGAACCCACTGCCTGATTTTTAGCAGGTCTGATGAGCTCTAGGGCTCCCTGGGGGTGCCAGCACTTATGAGCTGGCCCGTGCCAGGGAGCAAGCCTGGCCGGAGGCTTCGGAGGCCCTAGAGCCTGCAGACCCAGCTCTGCCAGTCACAGCTATGCTCTGAGCCTCAATTTACTCACTTCTAACTGAGGTGACAATGCCAGCCATGCTCCTAGGCTGGGTAAGATTGATCAAATGATCAGTGATCAAACAAGATGCATAAAAAGCCTGTACCCTCGTACCACTTGAGGATGAGTGATGGAGAAACAGGACATCACAGTGGAGAGGGGTCTCCCCGCCTCCCTGAGGCTTGAGGAAGGACCTAGTGACCCGTGCTTTTCAAAAGCACCCCCCCCCCGCCCCGACACCCACCCCAGGTCCCTGGGTGTCCTCCTCTGGGTCCTTGCCAAGGTGATGAGCGGCCACACTTGTCGACACAGTGCTCAGGGCTGGCACCTGGTCACATTTCCTCTGAGTGTGTCCAGAGAGCCCTGTGGAACCAGGCTTTGGACATAGAAAGCTCACTGGGACCAGAGCACCCACCACTAGTGGTCTTGAGAGCCCGTCCTTACTTTCTGTGGCATCCAGCCCGGTCATGTGGCCTTGCCCGTATACTTGGACTTGCCATCTCCGCCCTGGGAGACGGACAGCTCCTAGAGGTCAGGGGTTTGGCCGTGGCTGTTGTAGCCAGGGCAGCCAGAGGGTGCTGGGCACACAGCAGATGCCTGAACATGTTGGCCAGAGGGCTGAATAGAGAACTTAAAGGCTGCAGAGCATGGCTGGGCTGCCCTTTAGGGAGGGCGGGGGCGGGGCAACCGCTCATGGAGAGAAAGAAGCAGTTTACTCCATGATCTGGGTCACTGTTGACAAGCCAACAGGCTGGAGGCTCAGGTCTGGAGAATTTGGGCCACACCTCTGGGATGTGGGTGGGAGGTCTGCCCTCCCCCACCCCGAGCATTTTGGGAGCTCACTCTTTCTTGCGTGCCTCTCTATTCCCCGGGACCTGCCCATGCCACCAGCACTGTCCCTGAATAAGTCGCATGTCTCCCGGCATCCTCTGTGCTCTGGGGTGACCACACTATCACCCTCTCTAGAAAGACTGGCTCGGATGGCAATGTCTCGTGGGCAGCGCCTGCGTTGATTAAGCTCTAGGGTGTCTGCTATAAAAATGCATGCCTGAGTGCACACACGTGGAAATGCAGGAGCCTGCAACACAGCTGCATGCATTTCTGCACCCACACACATACACAAATGCACAGCTCCTTTCCTGCACACACGTGGGTGCACACACACTCACATCTACATGACGACCCTGCCCCCACAAATGTACCAAGGTGGCACACGCATCAGGGTGGCCCCCAGTTGGCAGGCCATGTCCCCCACGCCCTGGAGGTCTTCAGTTTGTCAGCCACAGGGGGACGCTGCAGGGCCCCAGCATAGAGACTTGGCTCTGCACCTGGGCTGGGTGGTGACATCTGTCACAGATGCAATCCACAGCCCTGCAGCTGGTGGCACGAGACATGGAGAGGATGCAGCATGCTCCGGTCAGAACACCAGCAGTTATGAGTAAGAAATGATGAGGCGAGAAGGAAGAGGGTCTGGGAGCAGCTCCCCCAACCAGTGGGGCTGGGGAGGGCATTCTAAGGGCCACTGTCCACCCATCCAAGCTCAGCTGCTCTGCGGCCCTCCAGCACAGCTCTGTGCCCCTCCAGCACAGCAATAGAGCAAACAACACTTTCAACAATTCAGCAGCAGGAGGGGGGTCTTGGGAAGGGGAAACCCACTTCAGCTCTGAGAGAGGGGGAAGGCGGGGCGCAGAGGGAAGGCGGGCTTAAATCCACACCTGACCCCTCACACACCATCACACCCGGCGGGCTCTCTGTGTGTCCTGATCTAAAGAAGTGCTGGGCTTCCCTGGTGGCGCAGTGGTTGAGAGGCCGCCTGCCGATGCAGGGGACGCGGGTTCGTGCCCCGGTCCGGGAAGATCCCACATGCCGCGGAGCGGCTGGGCCCGTGAGCCGTGGCCGCTGAGCCTGCGCGTCCGGAGCCTGTGCTCCGCAACGGGAGAGTCCACAGCAGTGCGAGGCCCGCGTACCGCAAAAAATAAAAAAATAAAAATAAAGAAGTGCTGCAGAGTCTTCTTCCTGCACAGTTACATGTGGTGGCCAGCCTCCCACCGAGAGCCTGAGGAGTCACCTGGGCCTCCGCTTTCAACAAATGAAACTCCTCTGCAGCCTCCAGGGTTGGAAAGGAACTCAGCCATCGCCGGCCAGCTGTCATCCGTAGGAAGTCCTCCCTTTAGACAGCCCGTAAAACCTGCCGCCTGGACTCCTCCCTCTGATCTCAGTTGATCTGAGGCCACATGGAGCAAACCACCTTTCCCTTCGGCAGGCCAGCCCTCAGACACCCCAAGACAGACCGTCTGGCTGCCCAATCTTCCCCCACCAGGCAAACAGCTCCCATCCCTACAGTCGTTTCCCTGGGGATTCCCACGAAGCATCACAGTGGTGCCTTCCAAGTGATCCCAATGGTCCAGGGGGGCTCCAACAAGCTTCCACCTTCCATAATCTGGGCATGTACCTTCACTCATGTGATCCAAATAACATGAGCTTTCGAGGCAACCACTTATACTCAGGGTGACTGCACCCTCCAGCTTGTCTGGGACACTCTGGGTTTACAGGTAACAGTGTCCCCAGTCTGGATAAGCTATTTCGTCACTATTATAGACTAAATGTTTCCCTCCCTCAAATTCACATGTTGAATCCGTGACCCACAATGTGATGGTATTAGGAGGTGGGGCCTTTGGGAGGTGATTAGGGTCAGATGAGGTCATGATGGTGGGGCCCCTGTGTTGGGATAAATGTCCTGATTGCTTCCTGCTTCTGCTTTCCATGTGAGGACACAATGAGAAAACGGCGATCTGCAGCCCAAAAGAGGGCCCTCATCAGAACCCAACCCTGCTGGCACCCTGACATTGGACTCCAGCTTCCAGAACTGTTAGCAATAAACAGTTTTTCTTAATAAGATGCCGGGTCTGTGGTGTTCTGTTACAGCAGGCCGGATGGACTGAGACAGTCCCCCTAATTGTACTGAACTTACTATCAGTTAAAACCCCTGAGTCTTCCCTCTCTTACATTCATCAATTTAGTGTTTTTGGACCTCAGAGCAAGATTTTACATTTATTCTTTTTTTTTTTTTTCTTTTTGCGGTACGCGGGCCTCTCACTGTTGTGGCCTCTCCCGTTGCGGAGCACAGGCTCCGGACGCGCAGGCTCAGCGGCCACGGCTCACGGGCCCAGCCGCTCCGCGGCACGTGGGATCTTCCTGGACCGGGCCACGAACCCATGTCCCCTGCATCGGCAGGCGGACTCTCAACCACTGCGCCACCAGGGAAGCCCTACATTTATTCTTATTAAATTTAGCTCAATTTCATCTATGGTCCTACCTAGTATTAGTTATTCTCAGTTTCAGATTAACCAGAATCTGAGCATCATGCCTATTACACGCTTACATAAATCACTGATAACAATCCTGGCTAGGATAGGGTTGAGAGCAGAGCCTTGTGGCATATCACTAGGGACACCCCAGGAGCCAGTGCTCTTTGGAGATAATCATTCAGACAATTCCGAACGCACCTAACTGTACTGCTATCCAGTCCCCGATTAGAAGAGGGTGTGGTCAGGGTGGGCCTAATTTAAGAGGTGACGGTCAGGCCAATCTGGAGGAGCCAAGGGAGGGAGACCTGAGGCTCTTTGGGAGGAATGTTCCAGCAGAGGGAGTACCCCAGGCAAAGGCTGTCATGGGATGTGTCTGGCTATTCAGAGAACAGGCAAAGTGGCCCCATGAGCTGGAGTAAGGAGAGTGAAGGGGAGCAGTGGGAGAGGTGGTCAGAGGAATAATGGGGTCAGATCACATGAGGTCTTACATGGGAGGGTGTTGTGTTGACTTTGGCTTTTCTTTAAGAGAACTGGCAGCCTGAGAGGATCTGAACTGAGGAGGGGCAAGTTACGAGGTCCAACTCATCATTAAAACCCCTGTGCACAGTCCTTAAAAAGGGGGAGGGCCAGGTATCTAAGGAGGAAGACCTTAAGACCATCTCCACTCACCCTAAGGATTTCTTCAGAGCCAGCGCCCACAGAGGAGTGGGGATGGTTTCTCGGCTCAATTACCAGTCCTCTCCTATCCTCCCAACCTTGATCAAGAGAACATGTGTTTGTGGTGTCTTTGTTGGCACCAGGCACCTCTTGAGGGTCAAACTGCTGGGGCAGAAGGAGCCTGAATCTGGCATCACTCAGACCTGCGCTAATTCCAGCTCAGCTGCTGACTTGCAGTATGGCTTTGAGAAAGTTACTTAACTTCTCTGAGCCTCAGTTTCCTTTTTGGCAAAATGGGATAGAATCATTTACTTTCCTGGATGGTTATGAGGTTTAGAAATCACCAAGGTAAAGGGCCTGGAACACACGTGGTGTTTGATAAATGATCACCACTATAAATTCAATCAAGGGAATTTGCAGTTATAAGAATGAAGAGAGAAGCAGGTGTGAAAGTGGGGGTCGGGGGGGCAAGTGAATTTATTCACCAAGAAACCGGGGAAGGAAAAACTCCAACCCGGCAAGTCGTTCAGGAGTCTCTGGGGCCCGGCCAGCCTCGGGGACCCTCAGCCTCTGGGCAGTGGCTTCCTTCTTGGCTTGGGCTGCACAGAAGCAGCTGCAGACGCTCCTCTGACCCCGTCTCGTTCTGCTCCATCCTCGTTCCTGCATCTCCTGTCCTTCCCTCCTTCCCTCTAATGCATCTCCAGATACCAGAGAGTCAGGAGGCTGGACACCCAGCAAAGAAGCCTGGAGATTTCTCGCTGGTTTGGGCGAGACCACCGGCTCTGTGTGCCGAATCCCAGAAGGCTAAATCCAGCAGAGGAAGAACAGAAGCCCCGAGACACTGAAGCTGTGAGTTGAGCAGCTGGTGAGAGCACATCCATGGAGGCAAGTAGGACCTCTGCCTCTGAGTGGTTTTCCCTTTATTCCCATAGACTGGCTGGAGGTGTGCCACCCACTCCCCGCCCCCCGCCAGGAAGGGGTGATTATTTGCTCGGGTATCGGTCTGGCTGGTTCAGGGTGGTGTCCTGAGCCCCTAGCACAGGCCCTGGAGCGCAGCAGGTGCTCACGGCACCGGCGTGGACGGGATCACTGGTGCCGCCCAGGGCCTTCCCAGGAGGATTTCGTGCAGGGGCAGGGGCCCTCTCAGTGTCCGCTGGCTGGGGTTCGAGGGGAAGGGTGGTAAGGAGAGCTGACCTGGGGCCAGGACTCACTATTTTATACTTTATAACTTTTCAGAAAAACACTTGCCGTTGAAAGTGAGGGTGTGGTCACTCCAGGCTCACGTGTCCGGCATCCGCCTGCAGCAGCAGTAGACAGGAGCGTGCATGTGATGGTAAAGGACAAAAGCAAAGTGCCCGGGAAGACCCTGAGCCGCTCAGGGGACACAGGGGGTGGCCCTAGTGCTCAGGTGAGGGTGGAGGGACCCAGGGGCAGAGGGAGGATGGCCCAGTCCTCTGTACTGGTTTTGCCATTCTGGTCACCTCACCAAGGCCAGGGAGGTCCTGAATTACAACCTCGTCACATGGCGAGGGACCTCCACTTTGCTAAGTGGTGAGCCGATACGTAACCCTGCTTTTCAGCCACCAAAAGGAATAAAACCTGCCGTCTTTGTGGACCACCCCAGTGGATCCCAGAGACCCCTGGCCCTTCTGTTGGCCTTGAGGAAAGGCCTGCAGGGTCAGAAGGAATCCGGTGTGGGCAGCCAGGCTGGCTGGCGCCCATGTCTTTCTGCCCGTCCCCCCAACAGGGGCAGACGTCGGGGAGAGACTGGACAGTTTCTCATTTCAAGCCGCCCGCACAGGCTTTTCCCACGATGGGTTCTGTCTTATGCAGGTTGTGTCAAGGCCTCACTAGCTCCCTTCTCTCCTAGAGTGCTGCCTGCAAGCTCTCCGTGCCCCCTCTGGCACGTGCCTTGGGCAAAGCTGTCCACTCCGGAGCAGGTGGAGGCGGCTGTGAATTCTGAGAGAGAGAGATGTGTGTCTTGCTCTCTGCACCGTGACCCACCTTCTGCTCCTTGAAACCAGATGATAAATTACTCTGCCCAAGCCGAACACGCCCGGACAGGCCTCCTCTCCAACCGTAATTAATACTCGGGGGAAAACACAGACTCGGGGTTTTTATACTTTCGCACAAACATGGATGCGCACACATAGGCTCTTTCTGTTGTCCTCTAATCCCATCTCAAATGTTTCATGTCCTGCTTCTTTTATGGGTGGCACAAAGCCACCCAGCTGGATACATCCTGAAAGCCAAGGGAGGCTCTGGGGACACTTGTCAGTCCCTGCGACACAGAGCTTGATGGTTTGGGAGCTGATTTTCTGGAAAGCCGTGCCCACGTTGCTGGTACAGTGTAGCTTTGGCCTTAGAGTTAGAAATAGCCAGGGGTTTGGGTGAACCCTTTGTGATCAACATTTTCAGGCATTTCCCCCCACCCTTTGTTTTTATTCCCACTATGGCAGCCTAACTGATGCACTTGTCCAAACACATGTGTGCATATATATCAAAGAGCTCCTGACATCTGATATTCCAAAAAAAAGCTCTACACTGAGTCAGGAGCTTTGCAGTCCCCATGAAGCTAGACTGCTGACAACCCTGATAACGGAAATGCTCTGTCAAAGGTCGGGAGAGCCCTAGTGGGCCAGGCAGGGTCGAGTCCTCTGTGCCCCATGCTGGTCAGTTAGCTCCTTTGGTGTGGCAGGTGGAGCCATGGTTGGGAAGGGGCTCAGAAACCCAAGCTCAGGAAACCCACACTGTCTTACCGGGATCATCAACTTTGCTCAAGGGAAATTCTCGGCATGAAAAGAAGCCTGGGCAGCATGAGCCCGGGCAAATCACTTACCCATCCTAAACCTCAGTTTCCCCCATCTGTAAGATGGGCCCTACAGTCAATGGGATAACATGCTGAACGAGCTGACAGCTGTGTGAGTCCCTCGTAGCGGGGAGATGCCGTGCACAGATAAAGGACTAGGAGTGCAGCTCCTGCCGTGCCTGGCTCAGCGGAGGGGGTGTGGGGACTGCGATTTGGAGGAATGAATGGCCTTAGCCTCTGACAGGTCCTCCTCCCTGCTCCGTTACTTGTGTTGGGGTCAAGGTGACGCTGCCCCCGATATGCTTAAACCATGAGGCAGTTGGGGCTGCTGAGGGACTCTCGGTTCTCTTCTCCCCCACCACTGGGGGGTTTCTGAGCTCCCCACCACGTTTTAAGAGGCTTGGAGGTATTGTCCTGCCCCTCCCCCCCTATTCTTTACAGTCAAAAGTTTCCTGAGAAGAGATTTGGTGACAAGCCCTTTGTAACGATCTTCTAAGAGCTAAGCTCTTGATACTGCAGATTCTTCTTAATTGAGGTGGGCAGTGGGCGGGCCATTCTCAAGGAAAATGAGACAATGGTGTTTGTCTCTACACTTGGACCTCTCACCCCCAGGCCCAAGATGCCTTGACCAGCGCCTCAGCCTGCCTCCTTCTGAGGAGCTCTGCCCCCTTCCACCCCGGTGTCTTGAGCCAAGAGTGGTTTTTAAGACACTGGACACCAGGCAATGAAGGACAGTGATCTCTGAGAGATGGGAAACCAGTGAGGGGAGTCCCCACAGCTTGCCATCTAGAGAGTTTTCAGGCCAAAGTGCAGGGACCCCAAGTAGAGCCTGGTGTTGTCCTTGAGCTGAGACAGAGCTGAGAGCTGGGGAGACCAAGTTGGCTGGAGCTGCAAGGCTGGATAGCAGAGAGGAGAGAGCTGGAAAAAGCAGGGACCCTGGAGAACCGTAGAGGGTCCCCGTTGAGTATTCAGCTGAGTGCTCATCAGCACATGCATTTGAGGGAAGAACCATCTGAAAGGATTAGAGGAAACTGTGTTTGGCACTCACTCGGGGCCGGGAATAGCGTGTGTCCTCACCAGCCAGACTGGGACACTTCCCGGTTCATGGAGCTCAGAGGGGCTTGCCTTGGTAGTAGGGGACACTGAACCTAGACTAACCATGCCTTGGGGCCTAACAAACCTTACAAGCAAGATCTGAGAGGATCAACCTCTTTCTAAATAACTTAGTTGCATCCCAGAACAAAGCTCAAGAGTATCTATAGGAATAAAAGTATCCAGCACCCAAGAAGATAAAATTTACAGGATGTAGCATCCAGTTAAAGATTACCAGGCATGGGCTTCCCTGGTGGCGCAGTGGTTAAGAATCCCATTGCCAATGCAGGGAATACGGGGTCGAGCCCTGGTCCGGGAAGATCCCACATGCCGCAGAGCAACTAAGCCCGTGCGCCACAACTACTGAGCCTGCGCTCTAGAGCCCGCGAGCCACGACTACTGAAGCCCGTGCGCCTAGAACCTGTGCTCTAGGCCACCAGAAGTGGTAACTGTATGGATAAATATGTGACTTTTTCCTTATTACTTAAATCTCTTTAAAATATAACCGTTTAAACAAAAAACAGCATTGTAAGGTTTCTTACACATGCATAAATAAAATACATGGTAATAATAGCATGAAGGTCAAGGGGGGAGAAATGGAAGTGTACTTATACTTGTGCCAAGTGGGTTAATATCACCTGAAGGTAGACTGTAATTAGCTAAATATACACATTGTAAACTCTAAAGCAACCATCAAAATAACAAAATAAGAGGTATAGCTAATAAGTCAAGAATGGAGATAAAATGGAATAATAAAAAAATACTCAATCCAAAAGAAAGCAATAAAAGAGGGAAAAGGGAATAAGGGACAAATGAGAAAAACAGAAAAAATAGTGAGATGATAGACTTAAGCCTATGCTGGATTAGAGTTTGAAAATCAATGAATATAATTCACCAAGTTTTTAAAGTATTTTTTTTAAGGCAGCAATTAGAGGAAAATGATCCTCTTTATTTTTTTTTTTTGAATTTTATTTTATTTATTTTTTTATACAGCAGGTTCTTATTAGTTATCCATTTTATACATATTAGTGTATATATGTCAAAGTTTTTTTTTTAACAAACTAAAAAAGGAAAAGCACATGACCATTTCAGTAGACACAGGAGGGGAATTTAACAAAAATCAACATCAATTTCTAACAAAAAACTGATAAAACCTTTCAACAAGCTAGCAATAGAAGGGAACTAGGAATAGAAGGGAATCTATGAAAAACCTTCAGCTAATATCATACTTGACAGTGAAAGGCTTACTATCTTTTGAGATCAAGAATGTCCATTTTCACCACTTCTACTCATTGTTCTACTGGAGGTTCAGTGGAACAAGGCAAGGAAAAGAAATAAAAGGTCTCCAGATTGGGGGCTTCCCTGGTGGCGCAGCGGTTGAGAGTCTGCCTGCCGATGCAGGGGACACGGGTTCGTGCCCCAGTCCGGGAGGATCCCACATGCCGCAGAGCGGCTGGGCCCGTGAGCCACGGCCGCTGAGCCTGAGCGTCCGGAGCCTGTGCTCCGCAACGGGAGAGGCCACAACAGTGAGAGGCCCGCGTACCGCAAAAAAAAAAAAAGGTCTCCAGATTGGAAAGGAAGAAGTAAAACTGTCTTTATTCACAGACAGCATGATCATCAATGTAGGAAATCTGACGGAATCTACAAAAAAGCTACTAGAACTAGTAAGTGAGTTTAGCAAGGTTTCAGGATAGAAGATTGATATCCAAAAACATAATTGTATTTCTATACACTAGCAACAAACAATCAGAAATTGAAAGAAAAATACCATTTAAAATAGCATAAAATATGCAATACCTAGGGATACGCCACAAAAATTCACACATTATTGATTACCAGAAATTCAGTCACATATCTCTATAAATTCTCCTAGTGTGGTAACATGAGTCAGATTAAGATATCTTGGTTTTCCCTCCAGTTCGTAGCCCAGACAAAATGTGAGCTTAAGAGGCCTCTCTCATGCTTATTGTCTCCTGGGTCCCACTGGGTTGCAACTACCTGGCTTTATAACTCAGAGTTAGTAGAAAGAGGGATGAGAGTAGTATTTTTTCCCAGGTTGGAGGAAATCCTGGACCACATTTCATCACTAGCCCCATGGAAGAAGAATACAATAAAAGATGAAAATCTAAATGGTAAAGAAATCAAAAGGGGACAGGGAAAAGATCTCTTCAAACCACCTTACTTATGAAAGTATAAAAGTCCTATTCATAGTAGGGGTAATTTTTCCACCACATTCCTTTACATGCTTCTTCCTTATGGGTGAAGGAAGGTGGGAAATTTTGCAACCTAGAGGTTATGCTCCAGGTACAATCACCCACTGCTTGGACCCTTTCTTTAAAAATGAATAAAGTGGCCATTATAAAAAAAAAAATTGCAGTACCTAGGGATAAATCAGACAAGAGACATGTAAGACCTATACACTGAAAATTGCAAACTACAGGTGAGAGAAAGGAGCCCCAGTTAACTGGGGAGACACACCTTGTTTATGAGTCAGGAGACAATACTGTTAAGATTCAAGTTGATCTATAGACTCAATGCAATCCGGATCAAAATCCCAGTGGCATTAAAAAAAAAAAATCCATGCTTGGATTTTAAATTTAGGGGACCTAGAATAGCCAATACAACTTAGAAAAAAAAAGAACAAAGCTGGAGGGCTAACATTACCTGATTTTCAGACTTATTATAAAGCTACAATAATCATGACAGTATGGTATGGCATCAAGGTAAACAAATAGATCAATGCAACTAAGTCCAGAAATGGACCCACACATATATGACAAGTTATTTTTCACCAGGCTGAAAAGGTAATTCAATGGATAAAGGACAGTTTTTTTTTTAAATAAGTAATACTGAAATCACGGGCTATCCATATGCAGAAAAATGAACTTGAAGCCATACTTCCCACCGTACACAAAAATGAACTCAACATAAATCATAGACCTAAATGTAACACCTAAAACCTATAAAATGTTTAGAAGAACGGATAGGAGGAAAAAAGTCTTGGTGACTTTGGGTCAGGCTAAGATTTCTTAGATACAGCATGATCTATGAAGAACACATTAGTAAACTAGGCTTTATCCAAATGAAAAAGTCAGCTCTTTGAAAGGACACTATTGGGAGAATGAGAAGTCAGACCAATTAGAAGCAAATACCTGCAAAGCAGGGGTCTGATAAAGGACTTGTATCAAGAATATATAAAGAACTCCCCAAACTCAACAATAAGAAAACAAACCACCCAAAAAATATAGGCAAAGATTTGAACAGACACTTCACCAAAGGAAATTTTGGAACGTCAAACAACCACATGAAAGGTGTTCAACATCATTTGTCATCAGGGAAATGCAATGGAAACCACGACCAAATACCATTTCATACCTGTTAGAATGGTTAAAATTATAAAGACCGAGAACACCAAGTGTTGGTGAGAATATAGAACTGTGATCCTCACACCTGGCTGGTGGGAATGTGAAATGCTGCAATCACTTTGGAAGACAGTTTGGCATTTACTTAAAAAGTTGAACATACACTGTCCATAGGATCCAGCCATTTCATTCTTGGTATTTTACCCAAGAGAAAAGCAACCAGGTGCCTATACAAAGACTTGGACACAAATGCTCAAAGCAGCTTTATTTGTAATAGCCCCAAACTGGACACAACCCAGATGTCCTTCAAGGACTAAATGGATAAACAAACTATGGTGCATTCATAGCATGGAATACTACTCAGTAATAAAAAGGATGAACTATGGATGAATACCACCACCTGGATGAATCTCAACAGAGCCTGCGTGAAAGAGGCTAAACTCCACCCCCCCCAAAAGAGTACATATGGCATGATTCTATTTATATAAAACTCTAGGAAAAACAAACCATTTTATAGTGACAGGAAGCAGATCAGTGCTTGACTGGGAAGAGGGGATTGGGAAAGGGTGGGAGGAAGAGGTTAAAGGGGCATCAGGAAGGTCTCGGGGGTGGTGAATATGTTCGGCATCTTGACAGTAGCGATGACGTTGTGGGTATAAACATATGTCAGAACGTTAGAGTGCACGCTCTAAATACATTAGCTCATTGTGTGAATTCTACTTTGATAAAGCTGATTAAAACAGCAAGTTTGCAAAAATTCAAGTCAGCAAATCACTGCATCATTCCTTAGAGCACAAATGGACTCTTTATCCACAGACAGATTCACCTGAAGACTGGTTTGTATGTTTCCACGTAAAATGAGGCTCATTTTATAAAGACGGCATGGCAAGAAAGCTGCCATATGTAGCCACTGTCCTTGTGGTTACAATACTCCGTAAGAGCATGAGACCAAGGCTGACTGCACTTTCTCGGTCCCCTCCTACGGAGAAACGCATCGAACACCCACAGAGACAGGACAGCCACTCCCTGGGGACCCTGTCATGCGTCAACCTGGGCCACAAGAAGAGGAGCCCTGATGGAAAGCCAGTGAGCGGGGCCCGCGCTGTCCTCCCCACATAGCCCCTGTGGTCTGCGATGAGCGGTTTCCAGGACAAAGCTCCCTGGCCAAGTCAAGCTCCATTTGGCCAACGCCCACTTCTGGGGCAAGCAAGGGTGGGCTTGCAGCAAAAACAATGCAAAAGCGAACACCAAACTAAATTTCCAGTGTTTGGCTCAGGAAGGCGTCAGACTCCTCCCACTTGACAGCGTTACTTCCATTTCTGATCTGAGAACACGCTTTGCCATCCTTGTCACCTGCAGCCCAAGACCGAGGAGCCCATGAGGAGAAGCCTGCTGGGACCCAGGCTTACAAATACACGGCGAACCTGCCTTTTCTAATTTCATTCACAACAAATATACATTATGTTTATAATAACTTTTCCCCCCAAAGTATAACTCTGAAAGTGAATCTACAAAGGAGATCAGCTGCAGGCAGAAGGAACCCAGGGACCCAGGGCTCAGGTCACACCTGTCCAGTCCCCCCATGGGGATCGGCATTGGGAACTGAGCCCCCTCCCCGAGAAGACCAGGCCACAGAGGGAAGTCAGACCACCCTGGACCAGTGAGCCTGAGGTGCCCTTGGTTCAGAAGGCTGTGCAGTTCAGGGGTGCACACCTGGGCCCTGAGTACCTGGGGCGGGGGAGGGGAGGGCAGGGACCAGGAAGGAATCAGCACGGCTTCCCTGGCCGCTTGGAGCTGCTAAACAGTGTCACCTTTAAACAAACTCCTGTCCCCTCATTTCCCTGCTGGCTCCTCTGGCTCCCCAGGCCTGCCTTCCCAGGCATTTTGGACAGGCCCATTGGGGGGATGAGCTAAATAAGCCACCCCCGCTTCAGCCTCCACAAATCCCCTCCCTCCAGCGTATAGGAAACCCAGAACCCCCAGCAGCCATTGTCAGCAGCTCCCAAGATGTTCAACATGGGCATATCTGTCAAAAACTATTCAGGAAAAACAAGAGAAAGTCTTTATACCTTTTATTCAGCCAATTTTTCCCGAGGCACTGTGGGCTCTCTAAGAAAAAAAAGAGAGAGAGAGAAAGGGGAGAGGATTAGAATTATTGTCGTCATTGCACATCTGGTTGCTGGCTGCGATTTGCTCATTGACTAGCCAAGTCTGGAAGAAGAGGCGTTATCTCCCTGGGAGGCCGAGGAAACCTGCCCACGTTAAACTGCACGGCCAGTGTGGCTGGGAGTCTACGTCTGATTTAACAGGCAAAGACAAAGGGAAACAGAACACCATGGTCCTGTCATCCAGATTTTCCAAACTCATTTTCCCTGCCACTCTGGGGTATTCCTTTGTGTTTTTTTTCTCTGTCTTCCCTTTGCCCCAAACTCTGATCTGCCCCCTCTTCTTCTTCCTTACCCCCACCTGGTTTTGAGGTTATCCTCATATGGGGACTTTGTGAATTGTGGATGTGGTGTTTAATCCCAAACTGGGTTCCCCTGCTACCTGCACTGGTTTGTCCCCACCTCCCCAGGTGTCTCTCTGTATGGGGTCATGGTGCTCACATCTATTTTAATATTCGTCAAAGGATAACACAGGGTGGGACTTCCCTGGTGGCGCAGTGGTTAAGAAGCCGCCTGCCAACGCAGGGATCACAGGTTCAAGCCCTGGTCTGGGAAGATCTCACATGCCGCGAAGCAACTAAGCCTGTGCGCCACAACTACTGAGCCTGAGCTCTAGAGCCCACGAGCCACACCTACTGAGCCCACGTGCCATAACTACTGAAGCCCACGCGCCTAGAGCCTGTGCTCTGCAACAAGAGAAGCCACCGCAACGAGAAGCTCGCGCACTGCAACGAAAAATAGCCCCCGCTCACCGCAACTAGAGAAAGCCTGTGCGCAGCAACGAAGACCCAACACAGCCAAAAATAAATAAATAAATAAAATAAAAATTTAAAAAGAAAAAAAAGGATAACACAGGGAAAAGTGGAAGGGCTGCTATTGCTTAAAGAGAAGCAAGAGAGTTCTAAATCTCACAAATACATGATTTCAGAAGCCACTGTTGTGTGTTGTTTGGAATTAGGTGCAGCTTCCAGGAGCTTCCATTGGCAGGAGCAGCTCAGAGCTAGTGCCAGACTAGCAGGGGCCAGGCGTTAACTCCTTTTATAATCCAGGAACCTGGGGCCAGAGAGATCAAGGTACTTGCCTAGAGTCACAAAGCTGATTCCTGGGGGCCTGAGGACTGCACACACGTGTCTGGACTCCTAATCCTGCCCTTTTCTCATTGGGCACTTCAGAGATTAGAAATGAGGGTGTGCGTATGTGTGTGTGTGTGTGTGTGTGTGTGTGTGTGTGCTTTTTCTGGACTTAAATTTTCCTTATTTTCGTAGTGTTTCATAATTTTATAGGTACATATCTTACACATCCATTTTTATTGTGGTAAAATACACATAACATAAAATTTACCATTTTAGCCATTTTAAAGTGAACAGTTCAGTGGTATTAAGTACATTCACATTGTTGTGCAAACACCACCGTATCTGGTTCTAGAACTTTTTCATCACCCCAAAAGGAAACCAGGTACCCATTAAGGAGTCACTCCCCATCGCCCTCTCTCCACTGTGTGTGTATTTCTTTTTTTAAACTTAGCATAAACAGGATAAAAACAAGTGAAAAGCTTCTAAAATCAAAAGGCAGTCAGACTGGACCTCTTTTTTAAGATGTAGAAAATCACCATCATTACCATCATCAATATCACCAGGGAGAGCAGGTAGATGCTGTCACTTATTTTGCACATTTTATGTGCCAGGTGCAGGCACTACTCTTATCATCCCCATTTTTCAGATGAAAAAACTGAGGTGCACTTTGGTTAAGCAACTGCACCACCAGTAACTGGGGCGACCGGGTTTCCCTGGCAGGTTCCCACTGTGCTGCACTCCCTCTCACCCACAAACGGAAAGAGGCACCCTTCTCCGTGGGAAACGAGGATTAAAAGTGGAAAGAGAACATTTAATGCGTGGAGCCTGCTTGGCCTGTGTTAGAGTTTGTGCAAATCACGCAGGCGGTATTTCATGGGAAATCACACCCCCAACCCCCAACCACAGCAGGGAGGGCCGTGGGCCAAGGTGTGGCTGAACTTGAACCACACAAGGAGAGGCCATCACGGAGGTGGCCCCCCTATAGCCTCTGTTTGTTGCCCGGCATCTCCCCCCACCCTGCCCAGCCAAATGGCAAAAGCAAGTACTTCTGGCACATGTGTACACGCAGCTCACAAAGTGACTCGATACGATTGGAAGGCACCGTCGAATGAAGGCGTCATTACAAAACGAGATGGATCGAATTGATCAGCTTTCCTCAACCGCTGCCTTCAGTTGATTTGGGGGATTTTCTTATTGTTGTCTTTTTTCTTGTTTTTTTTTTCTTAAAGTGAGTTTTCCTCCCAGTGCAATTCAATTTAGTTCCATTTAATTCAATCCATCCAGCCCCAGTGTGCAAACACACACACTGGCTGGAGCACAGGTCTGGGCCAAGTGTGTGGGCGTTGGATGCGAGGAGTCTGCTCTGCTGGGCAGGTGGCTGCAGGGCCAGAGAACGCGGGCTAGTCCGGGATTGGGGATGGGGCACTTCCTTCCTCCCTGTCCTTGTCTTTCCTCCACCGAAACAACTCCCAAGATCCCTCTCCTTTACCCACTGTGTCCAACCCACAGATTTCCTCTAAGCACCAGGGAAGCTTCTGGCCCTGAATTCCCCATCTTTGGGCGACATCAGCACAGACCAGGGCTGGCAAGGCATCCCCACCCCCACCCAGTCTCCACTGGTCCTAAGGTCCTGAGTCACTCCTTGAGTTCTCCTAAATGTTTCCCATGGTTACAAGTGTCCTTATTTGGTCAAAGCCAAATATTTGGTACCTATGCCATTTGAGCCCAGGGGTTACACCGACTTAGTCCACGTCAGGAGTCTCAGAGGCTGGGACCCATGTCCATCTCCAAAGAACCTCCACGTTTTGAAAGACCCTGAACCAGAGGGGTGGTCGGGAGGACGTGCTGAGCCTGATGCCTTTACCATCGGTGGCACGTGACGGTCCAGCCTATTTTCCTGGTGCTTCAGGCTGAGCCTCCCTGCCTCTTCCCTTTCCTCTGTCGGGGTACAGAATCTCCAGGGTAATGAAATTTTCACCTGTGCCTCCCTGGAGGCTCTTGCTACTTGGAAAGGAAGTGGGGCCCGTGTAGACCTGCTTCCTCTGTGGTCTGGCTCTCCTCCTGGCGTGAGCCAGACGGGGATGGGCCGACTCCGATGGGGCTTGTCTTGCATTCTGAGACAAACACTGGCTTCTCCCTTCCTCTTCCACATCCCCGGCATTTCCCATCTTCCCACCCTCTGCCCTCTACTCTCTCACCTCACCCACTCTGTCCCACCACCCCATCTGGGAGAGGAGGGAGGGAGGAGCCTGGGGCTCACCCTGCTGCCTGGGCCTTGCTGACAACATCCACCCGTGTGCGTGCTGGTGGGCTGGGAAACGTGCAGCTGACTCTCAGCCTCACAGTTAGCAAACACGGCTCTCAGCCACTCAGCGGGATAATCAATTATGGAGATTTTTGCCTCCGTGATCAGGTACGTGGAGGAGCACAGCTCATCAGACCAGAGGCGCTGAGTTCCCGAGCACACCCGTGGAAAACCCTTCCACAAAGTCCAAACAGAGCAAGACACATTTACCAAGCTCAGAGGGTCTCCACCCAGCCCAACTCCCACTGCAACAGCCTCTGCACGAAGTCTGCTGAGCTAGAAACTGCAGACTTCCCAGGGGAGACTTGGTGGGCAAGGAGTTACCCAGAGGGGAGCTGCTCTGCGTTTGCTGGGGTGGGACGTCCCCACCATCTGGCACTCGCCCACTGGACTGTGACCCCCACCCCCACCTCACAGAGGCCACATCTCACCGGCCCTGAGGCCCCAGAGCCTGGTGCAGGGCCAACGCGGACGGAGGCAGTGGATGTTTGGTGGACACATGAACGAATGAACCACCCGGCAAGCATTTGTCACGAGGGCTCGGGACCAGATGACCATTTTGAGAAGCGGGACTGGGGGGTCCCATCATGGATGGACACTCACCCCCACGGGGACCATTCCTCACCGTCTCCCTGCTCAGTTCTCCTTCACCACAGACTTCACCAGCTCACAGCTTAACCTGCTGCCCTCACCCCGTCCCCCTCTGATGCCGAGTTCCTCTTGGGCTTTTCTCTGCAATTCTCCTCAAGGGCATTAGTATCTGCCTTTATTCAACCACATCCAAATGACGGAGGTCACCCCCTCTAACCTGTGCTCTCTTCTGTCCTAAACCACTGGATTTTCCAGAAATTAAACCTCAACTTGCTTGTATCACCCTTGGGATAAAAGAACACGCATCCTGCACCCCTATGTTCATAACAGCCCTATTTACAATGTCCAAGACATGGAACCATACTAAATGCCCATCGACAGGCGAATGGATAAAGAAGTTGTGGTACATATATACAATGGAATATTACTCGGCCATGAAAAGGAATGAAATTGAGTCATTTGTTGAGACGTGGATGGATCTAGAGACTGTCATACAGAGTGAAGTAAGTCAGAAAGAGAAAAACAAATATCATATGTTAACGCATGTATGTGGAACCTAGGAAGATGGTACAGATGAACCGGGTTGTGGGGCAGTAGTTGAGACACAGATGTAGAGAACAAACGTATGGACAACAGGGGGGAAAGTCACGGGGGGGTGGGGATGGTGGTGTGCTGAATTGGGCAATTGGGATTGTATACACTGTATACATTGGGACACTGTATACATTGGGACATGTATACACTGATGTGTATAAAATTGATGACTAATAAGAACCTGATGTATAAAAAATTAAATAAAATTCAAAACATTAAAAAAAATCTTCTCAAAAAAAATGATGTGGTATATATATATTCAATACACACACACACACACACACACACACACACACAAAATGGAATATTACTCAGCTATAAAAAAGAATGAAATAATGCCATTTGCAGCAACATGGATGGACCTAGAGATTATCCTACTAAGTGAAGTAAGTCAGAAAGAGAAAGAAAAATACCACATGATATCACTTATATTGGAATCTAAAATACAATATAAATGAACACATCTACGAAACAGAAACAGACTCACAGACAAAGAGAACAGTCTTGTGGTTGCCAAGGGGGATGGGGGGTAGGGGAGGGATGGATTGGGAGCTTGGGATTAGCAGATACAAACTAGTATACATAGGATACATAAACAATAAGGTCCTACTGTAGAGCACAGGGAACTATAATCAATATCCTGGGATAAACCAGAATGGAAAAGAATAGGAAAAAGAATATATATATATATATAAAACTGAGTCACTTTGCTGTACACCTGAAACTAACACAACATTGTAAATCAACTATTGGGTTGGCCAAAAAGTTTGTTTGGTTAGTAAATATATTGTTCGATAAAATTCTTGGTGAAAATGAAAAATGTCTTTTAGTTTTACTTAAAAACGAATTAACTTTTTGGCCAACCCAATATAATTCAATAAAATTGAAAAAAAAAAGAACACTCATCTATTAGTAAAACCCATTTTTAGTGTGGGTCATGAAAAATGACTTGCCAGAAAAACTCCTCTCCCACTGTGGCCCAGATGCCCCCTCACTGGTGGCTCTCCTGTGGCACACCCTGGACTTTCTCCCTCCCCTTCCCAGCCAGGTGCTGAGTGACTTGACTGTGGGGCAGGGGTAGAAAGGTATGGAGAAAGTGTAACATGTATTTGTGACTGGTTGTGACGCCAACTCTTTGCTAGAATTATTTACTAGTAGCCATCTTGTCTCTTATTTATTGAGCATCTATTATGTGCCAGACACTGAATATACAAGCCTCAGATCAGCCCATGAGGTAGGCATTATTATCCCCGATTTCCTGATGAGAAAAAGGATGCTCAGATATTCGTCCAGGTCCATTTCACTTTAAGTCCCAGTCCACTACACCACACCCTCCTGCACTTTTGGAGAAGAGGGTTTGGAGAATCCATCATTTTGGAATACCTGTGTTCTTAGCTCCACTGGCAAGAATAACCCAGTCCGCCACAGGTGCCTGTGTTCCAGGACAAACAGGAAATGGCCTGTCCTGTCAGGGGTGTTTGGGAGAGGAAGAGCTTGTTGATGCTGAAGGCGCTGAGGAGGCTGCCGGTGACAACACAGACCCATTTCTGCAGGAGGAAGCTTGGGTGTCTGAGTCAGCTCAGGCTGCCATAAAAAAATACTGCAGCCTGGGGGGCTTAAATAGTTCTGGAGGCTAGAAGACTGAGATGCAGGTGCCGGCGTGGTTGGGTTCTGGTGAGAGCCCACTTCCCTGCTTGCAGACAGCTGCCTTCTTGCTGTGTCCTCACACAGTAGGGAGAGAGCTGTGGTATCTCTTCAAATAGGAAGGGCACTAATAAAGGCACTAATCCCATCATGGGACCCTATGCTCATGACCTCATCTAACCCTAATCACCTCCCAAAGACCCCACCTCCTAACGCTATCACAGTGGGGGTTAGGGCATCAACCCACAAATTTGGGAGAACACAAATGTTCAGTCCGTGGCACGTTGCCCAGCTTCACTCTTTCCTTTGCTGTTTTCTTTCTGCATCTTCCCAAATGTGCAGCGCTGGTGCTGGGCTCTTGCTTAAGATCAGAGCAGATTTATCCGGCGTCGTACACGTTGCTGCAGTGCAGTCGCCAGCCCAGGAAGGATCTCAGGGGCCCCTCGCCTACCGTGGTCATGCTGCTGCTTAGGGTCTCTGCTCAGAGAGCCTGGTGCCCACCCCCACCTTGACCTTCTGGGGAGGAACAGGCCAGGTGGATGGTATTGAGGCAGCATTAAAAACCCTGCCTGTCCACTGCTACTCTTGCTGTATTACTTTGGATTTTATTAAATAGCCTATTTTGTGCTCTAAGAGGAACTGGAGGTGAACGGTGCAGTTTTATAAATAAAAAATTAACCGTGGGTGCCTTAAACACGACTTTTGATGATGGCCATCACAACGCCAGAGCCACCTCAATTTAAAGGTGTTTTTTTTTTTCCTTTTTATGAAAAGAAATTCACCTTTGGAGAGAAGAGGAGAGGACAGGAGAGGAGGGTGGAGGGAAGAGATGGGGCAGGGAGAGGAGGGCTGCTGGCTCCTGGCTCAGAGACCCCGAGGCACTGAAAGGGAGACTGGGGAGTTCTAGCAGGTTCTGGCCATCAGTGGTTGCAGGGCCCACTGGGGTTCTGAACACACAGCAAACAGGGCCACCAGGGGAAGAGCCACCTCCCGATGGGCCCTCACAGGGCGTCAGGGCAGGAGCGAGGTTACTCTGTGCTCAGAGCAGCCCAGACCCCTCTCCCAGGAAGGCCAGGCAGAGATTAGGGTCCCCCCAGCCACAGTCCCCGCTTCAAGGTCCTTCAAGGCCTTTCGTCCTGCTCCAGGGCACAGGGAGCAGGTGGGTGCATCTCACGCTCTGCCCGAAGGGCGGCCCTGTGGGTCCTGCAGCAGCAGCAGCCCAGCTGACACCTGCTGAGTGTGTGGGCGGAGGGCGGGGAAAGCCCAGCAGCCCACTGTGGGTCCACTGGTCCCAGAACGCATGTGGCTTTGGTGCCCAATGTCTGCCAAACCCTTCTGTCTGTTTGTGGCTCCCAGCAGTCCCTTCTCTGACCTGTGGACAGCTGGCTCTCCCGGCTGTGATGGACTTTGCGAACTCCTGAGCTTCAGGATCCCCACCCGGCCCAGCCCCATGGCCCCTGTGCTGCCTCGGCCTTTGCCAGCAGCCCCGATGCTGTCAATTGCTCATGCTGTGTAGGAGGCTCTGTCTGGTGGGATGAGGTCAGCAGGCAGCTGGTGCGGAGGGCCCTGGGGAAGGTGCTTCTCCACGTTAGCTGAACTCAGCAGGGACCTGGGACTCGAGTGAGCTCACTGGTCACAGGGCCAGTGGCATTTCCAGCATCTGAGCTGTCTGCCAGCACTACTGCATGTCACCCTTCTGTCCCAGGGCTGGCCAGGAGCAGAAAGTGAGGCCCAGGGAGGGAGTTTTCCCAAGGTGGACACAGCTCTGAAGGACCAAAGCTGGGACAAGAATGTTCAGTGCCACCAGGCAGGTGGCAGATGGTGTGGGGCAGGGACCAGAGAACCCGCTGTGGACACGGAAACCATCCAGGGGCCAGAGTCACAGAGAAAACGTGGGAGAGTAGGGGTGGCACCTCCTCCCTGAGGAGCTTTCCAACACACAATCCCTGTCGCCAAGAGCCCCGCAGTGGGTTATTTCAGCAAGTCTACAGAACCCACTTGGCCGTCAGCCCATGGAGGAGATGTCAGCTGAACTGGGTAGAACCTCAGAATGGGAGAGAGGGTCTTTGCAGATGTAGCCAGTTAAGGGTGAAATGAGACCATCCTGGATTAGGTAGGTCTTAAGTCCAATGAGAGTGTCCCCATAAGAACCAGAAAAGGGCAGACACAGGCACAGAGAGGCCATGTGACAACAGAGGCAGGGGCTAGAGAGATGTGGCCACAAGCCAAGCAAAGCCTGGGCCTCCAGAAGCTGGAAGAGGCAGGAAGGATCCTCCCCTAGAGCCTTTGGAGGGAGCGTGGACCTGCTGACACCTTTATTTCAGCCTTCTGGCCACCAGGACTGTGAGAGAATAATTTCAGTTGCTGTAAGCCCCATAGTTTGTGGAAATGTGTCACGGCAGCCCCAGGACACTAATCCGCCAGCCTTCTCCAAACGCCTTAGAACGATCACGACGTTTGCCCCAACCCATGCTGCACCTCTCTTGTCCTGGCCTGGGCAGCCTGGGCCCAGACCCCGGCAGCTCTTCCTCCTACTCACTGGCCCTCTGTGACGTCATTCTGATGATGCCCACTCTCCAATGCTCACCCCTCCGAGAGCTGTTCTTTCTAATGCAAACTAGAGGGATGGAGAGGCCACAGCTGAGCTGTGGTCCGAGGAGGATGTTGCACGGCACGCTGGTGTCTTGCAAACGGATCCTGAGAAACATCTTTCAGGCTGAAAAACCCCAGGAAAACCACTGTTCCCTTGACGGGTATTTTGTATCCACTTTTTTTAAAAAAATAAATTTATATATTTTTGGCTGTGTTGGGTCTTTGTTGCTGCATGCGGGCTTTCTCTAGTTGCGGCGAGCGGGGGCTATTCTTCATTGTGGTGCATGGGCTTCTCATTGCAGTGGCTTGTCTTGTTGTGGAGCACAGGCTCTAGGCATGTGGGCTTCAGTAGTTGTGGCACTCAGGCTCAGTAGTTGTGGCTCGGGGGCTCTAGAGCACAGGCTTAGTAGTTGTGGTGCATGGGCTTATTTGCTCCGTGGCATGTGGGATCTTCCCGAACCAGGGCTTGAACCCGTGTCCCCTGCATTGGCAGGCAGATTCTTAACCACTGCACCACCAGGGAAGCCCTTGAATCCACTTTTTAATTTGTTTGGGGTTTTGGGAGGTTTGTTTGACTTTTTATTGTGGTAAAATACATGTAACAAAAAATTGACCATTTTAACCATTTTTAGGTATACAGTTCAGGGGTAAATACACCCACATTGTTGTGCAATCATCACCACCGTCCGTCTCCAGAACTTCTTCATCCTCCCAAACTGAAACTCTGTCCCCATGCAACACTGACTCTCCATCCTCTCCCCCAGCCCCGGCGCCTTCCATCCTCCTTTCTGTCTCTGTGAATTTGACTCCTCCAGGGACCTCCTATGAATGGAATCACACAGCAGTTGTCTTTCCGTGACTGACTCATTTCACTGAGCACAGTGTCCTCACAGCTCTTCCATGTTGCAGCAGGTGTCAGAATTTCATACCTTTTACAGGCTAACATTCCACTATGGATAGACCACATTTTGTTTATTCATCTGTCGATGAACATTTTAAGCCACTTTTGAAGACAGCGAGAATCATACAATCAGCCATGTTTCCCATTTTTCTTTGGCTGCTGGCAAGTTCAGAAAAGAGAAGAAATGGGGCTCAACCTCGCTAGTTGTATTCAAAGCCCCGACAGCCGTCTTTTCCCTTCCTATTTCTCTTTTTCTGTTCTCTAATCTTGACTTCTACCTACTGACACATTTCTATTTTATTTAGTGTGGTTATGAAAATGGATGCAAAACCGTCTATGGGACACGATGGGGATACCAGGTAGAAGCGTTCGCCATCTTATGTTCTCCAAGTTGTCCTCGATGCCACACCAGCTTGTGTAGCCCCTGAAGAGTGCTCAGCGTTACAGCTCCTGTCTCCAAGTTCATTCATTCACTCATTCACTCAGCAAACATGTATCGACTCCAGGAGGAGGGGTACAGCAATGCGCACAGCTCGGACTGTGGGGTGTGAACACCTTTGTCTGGTTTCCTGGTCGCGTCCGTGTGCTGGGGTCTGATTTCGCTGAGGAGGCTGTTCTTTCTAATGAAGGTAAAGGGCCCCGTCTGAGCTGTTCCCCGGGGAGCCGGGGGCTGCCACGTTCTCTTCAAAACTCGGCTGAAATGGAGTTCAGTGATGGCCAAGTCTGGGCGGCCGTCCAGTCTCCACTTGGCTCCTGTCCCTTCTGTTTTTTTAAAAGCCGGCGGCCCCTGCGCATGGAGAGTCCGCCAGGGCTGTGTTCAAAATCACAGTTGGGATGCGTCGCCTTGTAGGTGATGCTTGGAAACCTGACGATGTACTTACAGCCTCTCCTTAGTAGGGCAGGTCTGGCCCGAGGACACAACCCCTCGGCATAAGCAGTGGGTGGGATGCTGCCCAGTTGCGCCCTGAGCAGAACGGGTCGGGGGTGGGGAGTGTGGTGGAGACCGGGGAGGGGCTGAGTTAATACACAGGACAGACAGCACCATTCAGCACACAGACGGTCTGCTATACTAGCTTCTTAGATGAGCATGTTTTTCTATCAATAATTTAGACATATCCTTTCTCCTTTGGGAGATGGGCAAAATCTCATTTCCTGAGCAAATCCCCTAAGAAACCAACCTGTTCATTCCTCTAAGATTTTCAGAAATCTGTCTCGATCAACCTACTTATAAAAGTAGAGACTTGGCTGAGAGGGCTGGGAGCTGGGTGCCAGGACAGCTGTCTGCACAGCCCATGGGAGCCAGGCGGAGTCCAGGCAACGTCCCAGGACCACGCTGGGAAGTGCAGCCAGCCCCGTCCTCCTCCACTAGTGCCTTCTGTAAATGCCACGAGGAAGATGTGCAGAGTACAGAACCGTACTGTTTGACTTTAACACAACAACTAGATAATCGCTTGAAGAAATAGAGAAAAGTCAGGCAGAGATGTCCATCTTAGGAAAAATCTTGGGATGAGGTATCTGCAGCTTTTTCCCGCTCCCCAAAGGGGAGAGAAGTCCCTGGTTGTGCTGGGCGCTTATGTTGGAGGTTAATCCACAATCCGGTCCCACCTGGGATGACTGGGAAACCTTTGGCGAGTTTCTCAACCTCTGAGTGCCTTAGTTTACTCACCTGTAAAGTGGGATGACAACAGTGTAGCCCCCATGGTGCCTTTGTGAGGAGTAAAGGAGAACAGGCTTTAGCATGACACCTGGCGCATTACTGGGGAGGATTTCACCCCAGTAATGAGGTAGTGAGTTTTATTTATTTATTATTTGTATTTATTTTTGGCTGCGTTGGGTCTTCGTTGCTGCGCATAGGCTTTCTCTAGTTGCAGCGAGCAGGGGCTACTCTTCGAGCGGGGGCTACTCTTCGTTGTGGTGCGCGGGCTTCTCATTGTGGTGGCTTCTCTTGTTGCGGAGCATGGGCTCTAGAGTGCGTGGGCTCCCGTAGCTGTGGTGCGCGGGCTCAGTAGTTGTGACGCACGGGCTTAGTTGCTCTGCAGCATGTGGGATCCTCCCGGACCAGGGCTCGAGCCCGTGTCCCCTGCATTGGCAGGCGGATTCTTAACCACTGTGCCACCAGGGAAGCCCCGAGGTAATGAGTTTTAAAAGTGAAACCAAGGCTGCCCTGTCTTTGGCAGGAGGACCCCCTTCCTGCTGGGTCCTATTTCTGAGCTGGGACTTGCCACCACAGGCTGCGGAGGGATTTTCCTGCCAGCGTGGCCACGGCAAGGCCCCCTCCCCTGGGTCGGCAATGTCGCAGGCCTTCCCCTTCTTTCAGCTGACAAAGGACACCTGAGACCTCTAAACCACCAAGCCCTGAAAACCCACGGCTGCAACGGCCATGAAGCCTGGGACCTCGGGGACAGCCAACCACCACCTGCTGCTGGAGCGCCGGTGGCCGAGGAGCGCTTAGGTCCTCAAAGTCAGGCATTTGTGCTCGGGCTGCAGATTCGGGGGCAGGGGGAGGTACTGAGCTGTGAGTCAAGTCAGAGGCCACACCCACACCTCCCTCTGTTCAGTGCGTCCTGGGTGGCCCTGCTCCAACCCTGCTGCATAACCATGTCTTTTATCTTCTGTAACCTGATGCTTCATACCTGGGGCCTCGCTCACCCTGGAGGGACCATCTCTCCCAGCGCTGGCTAATTCCTAGAGATGGCAGACAACTCTCCCAGCCCATCCTGCATGTACAAACCAACCAACCCAGAGCCCACACCCACACCTCCTCTACGGGGCTCTCACACTCCAGGCCACTGTCCACCTGCCCTAACCACCCCAGGGCCAGGTATCAGACAACTTGGCACAGCCCGTATGCCCAGAACCCACTGAAATTACTCAACTAGCCCAACCTAAGCCTGCTCACCCTGCCTCACCTGTCTGTTCCCTTGGAAACCACAGTACAGGCTCTTGCCCACATTTTCCGGCTCCCTCTGTCTTCTGACCCATCCTGGTGCTGTCCCACGTTGCCCTGTGTGGCATGCCTCCTGTTTCTAGGGAACTGTGAGTGTAAAGTCTTCTCCTGGCATGGCAGGCATTTTCGTGTCTGTGTGTCCTATCCCACCTGATTCAAACACATCCTGGGTCCCCTTAACACCTGCCAGACTCACCCTCGCAGCTGCACTTGCTGGCTTCTCCCTCAGGGTCCTGGCTCTTGCAGGAGGGAGCCGGTTTTAGGGGGTGACACCCAAGTGCTCCCCTGAGGGTGGGGGAAGAGTCAGTTAGCGCTTGGCACAGCTTAGAGGCTGCTGGCTCGACCTGATTGCCACTGTTAGACCTCCTCAAAAAGACTATTACTGCTCAGCAATTACCTTTCGGGATTAACACATCTCTGCCCACTTTGCCAATTTCAGAGTCTCCTACTGAAATCGGCCTCAGAAGTAAAAAGTGAACCTGGACTTCTATCAGACCCATGTCCCCGGGAGCGTCTGCCTGAGACTAACCCTTGTTGACAAGCAGGTAATTGGAGGTTGTGCCCATATCGACAATTGGGCCTATTTAATAATAGATGGCCGCTGTCTTCTGCTCACCAAAAGCCTTTACTGAGATGGATGGACAGCATGGTCATTTGTGTCTTTATGCATACACCCCTGAGGTCCTGAGGCTAATGGTCAAGACTCTAAATAGTAATAACAAAACTGGGGGGATAGCTTCAAGATGGGGGAGGAGTAAGACGTGGGGATCACCCTCCTCCCCACAAATACATCAAAAATACATCTACATGTGGAACACCTCCTACAGAACACCTACTGAACGCTGGCAGAAGACCTCAGACCTCCCAAAAGGCAAGAAACTCCCCACGTACCTGGGTAGGGCAAAAGAAAAAACAGAGACAAAAGGATAGGGACGGGACCTGCACCAGTGGGAGGGAGCTGTGAAGGAGGAAAGCTTTCCACACACTAGAAGCCCCTTCACAGGGCGGAGACGGCGGGTGGGCGGTGGGGAGGAGCTTCGGAGCCGCGGAGGAGAGCGCAGCCACAGGGGTGCGGAGGGCAAAGAGGAGAGATTCCCGCACAGAGGATGGGTACCGACCGTCACTCACCAGCCTAAGAGGCTTGTCTGCTCACCCGCCGGGGCGGGTGGGGGCTGGGAGCTGAGGCTCGGGCTTCGGAGGTTGGATCCCAGGGAGAGGACGGGGGTTGGCGGCGTGAACGCAGCCTGAAGTGGGCTAGTGCACCATGGCTAGCCGGGAGGGAGTCCGGGAAAAAGTCTGTACCTGCCGAAGAGGCAAGAGACCATTGTTTCGCGGTGCGCGAGGAGAGGGGATTCAGAGCACCGCCTAAACGAGCTCCAGAGATGGGCGCGAGCCGCGGCTATCAGCGCGGACCCCAGAGACGGGCATGAGACGCTAAGGCTGCTGCTGCCGCCACCACGAAGCCTGTGTGCGAGCACAGGTCACTCTCCACACCCTCCTTCCCGGGAGCCTGTGCAGCCCGCCACTGCCAAGGTCCTGCGATCCAGGGACAACTTCCCCAGGAGAACACATGGCGCGCCTCAGGCTGTTGCAATGTCACGCTGGCCTCTGCCACCACAGGCTCGCCCCGCATCCGCACCCCTCCCTCCCCCAGGCCTGAGCCAGAGCCCCCGAATCAGCTGCTCCTTTAACCCCGTCCTGTCTGGGTGGGGAACAGATGCCCTCAGGCGACCCACACGCAGAGGCGGGGCCAAATCCAAAGCTGAACCCCGGGAGCTGTGCGAACAAAGAAGAGAAAGGGAAATCCCTCCCAGCAGCCTCAGGAGCAGTGGATTAAATCTCTACAATCAACTTGATGTACCTGCATCTGTGGAATACCTGAATACACAACGAATCATCCTAAAATTGAGGTGGTGGACATTGGGAGCAACTGTAGACTTGGGGTTTGCGTTCTGCATCTAATTTGTTTCAGGTTTTATGTTTATCTTAGTTTAGTATTTAGAGCTTATTATTGTTGATAGATGTGTTTATTGATTTGGTTGCTCTCTTCCTTTATATATATATATATATATTTTTTCCTTTTTCTCCTTTTGTGAGTGTGTATGTGTGTGCTTCTTTGTGTGATTTTGTCTGTATAGCTTTGCTTTTACCATTTGTCCTAGGGTTCTGTCTGTCGGTTTTTTTGTTTTTCTTTTTTTTTTAGTATAGTTTTTAGCACTTGTTATCATTGGTGGATTTGTTTCTTGGTTTGGTTGCTCTCTTCTTTCTTTTTTGTTTTCTCTTCCTTTTTAATTTTTAATAATTTATTTTAATTTTTTATTTTAATAACATTATTTTATTTTATTTTGTTCTCTTCCTCCCTCCCTCCCTCCCTCTCTCTCTCTCTTTCTCTCTTTCTCTCTCTCTTTCTCTCTTTCTTTCTTTCTCCCTTTTCTTCTGAACCATATGGCTGACAGGGTCTTGGTGCTCCAGCCGGGTGTCAGGCCTGAGCCTCTGAGGTGGGAGAGCCCAGTTCAGGACATTGGTCCACCAGAGACCTCCCGACCCCATGTAATATCAAACGGCAAAAGCTCTCTCAGAGATCTCCATCTCAACGCTAAGACCCAGCTCCACTCAACGACCAGCAAGCTACAGTGCTGGACACCCTATGCCAAACAACTAGCAAGACAGGAACACAACCCCACCCATTAGCAGAGAGGCTGCCTAAAATCATAATAAGTTCATAGACACCCCAAAACACACCATCGGACTCGGTCTTGCCCACCAGAAAGAAAAGATCCAGCCTCATCCACCAGAACACAGGCACCAGTCCCCTCCACCAGGAAGCCTACACAACCCACTGAGGGCAGAGACCAAAAACAATGGGGACTACGAACCTGCAGCCTGCAAAAAGGAGACCTCAAACACAGTAAGTTAAGCAAAATGAGAAGACAGAGAAATACACAGCAGATGAAGGAGCAAGGTAAAAACCCACCAGACCAAATAAATGAAGAGGAAATAGGAAGTCTACCTGAAAAAGAATTCAGAGTAATGATAGTAAAGACGATCAAAAATCTTGGAAAAAGAATGGAGAAAATAGAAGAAATGTTTAACAAGGACCTAGAAGAACTAAAGAGCAAACAAATGATGATGAACAACACAATAAATGAAATTAAAAATTCTCTAGAAGGAATCAATAGCAGAATAACAGAGGCAGAAGAATGGATAAGTGACCTGGAAGATAAAAGAGTGGAAATAACTACTGCTGAACAGAATAAAGAAAAAAGAATGAAAAGAACTGAGGACAGTCTCAGAGACCTCTGGGACAACATTAAACGCACCAACATTCGAATTATAGGGGTCCCAGAAGAAGAAGAGAGAAAGAAAGGGATGAGGAAATATTTGAAGAGATTATAGTTGAAAACTTCCCTAATATGGGAAAGGAAATAGTCGATCAAGTCCAGGAAGCACAGAGAGTCCCATACAGGATAAATCCAAGGAGAAACACACCAAGACACGTATTAATCAAGCTATCAAAAATTAAATACATAGAAAAAATATTAAAAGCAGCAAGGGAAAAGCAACAAATAACTTACAAAGAAATTCCCATAAGGTTAGCAGCTGATCTTTCAGCAGAAACTCTGCAAGCCAGAAGGGAGTGGCAGGACATATTTAAAGTGATGAAAGGGAAAAACCTACAATCAAGATTACGCTACCCAGCAAGGATCTCATTCAGATTCGACAGAGAAATTAAAACCTTTACAGACAAGCACAAGCTAAGAGAATTCAGCACCACCAAACCAGCTTTACAACAAATCCTAAAGAAACTTCTCCAGGCAGGAAACACAAGAGAAGGAAAAGACCTACAGTAACAAACCCAAAACAATTAAGAACGTGGTAATAGGAATACACATATCGATAACTACCTTAAATGTAAATGGATTAAATGTTCCAACCAAAAGACAGACTGGCTGAATGGATACAGAAACAAGACCCGTATATATGCTGTCTACAAGAGACCCACTTCAGACCTAGGGACACATCATACAGATTGAAAGTGAGGGGATGGAAAAAGATATTCCATGCAAATGGACATCAAAAGAAAGCTGGAGTAGCAATTCTCATATCAGACAAAACAGACTTTAAAATAAAGACTATTACAAGAGACAAAGAAGGACACTACATAATGATCAAGGGATCAATCCAAGAAGAAGATATAACAATTGTAAATATTTATGCACCCAACATAGGAGCACCTCAATACTTAAGGCAAATGCTAACAGCCATAAAAGGGGAAATCGACAGTAACACAATCATAGTAGGGGACTTTAGCACCTCACTTTCACCAAGGGACAGATCATCCAACATGAAAATAAATAAGGAAACACAAGCTCTAAATGATACATTAAAAAAGATGGACTTAATTGATATTTATAGGACACTCCATCCAAAAACAACAGAATACACTTTCTTCTCAAGTGCTCATGGAACATTCTCCAGGATAGATCATATCTTGGGTCACAAATCAAGCCCTGATAAATTTAAGAAAATTGAAATCATATCAAGTGTCTTTTCTGACCACAACGCTATGAGACTAGACATCAATTACAGGAAAAAAAATCTGTAAAAAATACAAACACAGGAGGCTAAACAATACACTACCAAATAACTAAGAGATCACCAAAGAAATCAAAGAGGAAATGAAAAACTACCTAGAAACAAATGACAATGAAAACATGATGACCCCAAACATATGGGATGCAGCAGAAGCAGTTCTAAGAGGGAAGTTTATAGCAATACAATCCTACCTCAAGAAACAAGAAATATCTCAAATAAACAACCTAACCTTACACTTAAAGCAATTAGAGAAAGAACAACAACAAAAAAATCCCAGAGTTAGCAGAAGGAAAGAAATCATAAAGATCAGGTCAGAAATAAATGAAAAAGAAATGAAGGAAACAAGAGGTAAGATCAATAAAACTAAAAGCTGGTTCTTTGAGAAGATAAACAAAATTGATAAACCATTAGCCAGACTCATCAAGAAAAAAAGGGAGAAGACTCAAATCAATAGAATTAGAAATGAAAAAGGAGAAGTAACAACTGACACTGCAGAAATACAAAAGATCATGAAAGATTACTACAAGCAGCTATATGCCGATAAAATGGACAACCTGGAAGAAATGGACAAATTCTTAGAAAAGCACAACCTCCCGAGACTGAACCAGGAAGAAATAGAAAATAAACAGACCAATCACAAGCACTGAAATTGAAACTGTGATTAAAAATCTTTCAACAAACAAAAGCCCAGGACAAGATGGATTCACAGGCGAATTCTATCAAACAGAGAAGAGCTAACACCTATCCTTCTCAAACTCTTCCAAAATATAGCAGAGGGAGGAACACTCCCAAAGTCATTCTACGAGGCCACCATCACCCTGATACCAAAACCAGACAAAGATGTCACAAAAAAAGAAAACTACAGACCAGTATCACTGATGAATAGATGCAAAAATCCTCAACAAAATACTAGCAGATAGAATCCAACAGCACATTAAGAGGATCATACACCGTGATCAAGTGGGGTTTATCCCAGGAATGCAAGGATTCTTCAATATATGCAAATCAATCAATGTGATACACCATATTAACAAATTGAAGGAGAAAAACCATATGATCATCTCAACAGATGCAGAAAAATCTTTTGACAAAATTCAACACCCATTTATGATAAAAACTCTCCAGAAAGTAGGCATAGAGGGAACTTACCTCAACATAATAAAGGCCATATATGACAAACCCACAGCCAACATCGTTCTCAATGGTGAAAAGCTGAAACCATTTCCACAAAGATCAGGAAAAAGACCAGGTTGCCCATTCTCACTACTATCATTCAACACAGTTTGGGAAGTTTTAGCCGCAGCAATCAGAGAAGAAAAAGAAATAAAAGGAGTCCAAATCAGAAAAGGAGAAGTAAAACTGTCACTGTTTGTAGATGACATGATACTATACATAGAGAATTCCAAAGGTGCTACCAGAAAACTACTAGAGCTAACCAATGAATCTGGTAAAGTCACAGGATATAAAATTAATGCACAGAAATCTCTTGCATTCCTATACACTAATGATGAAAAATCTGAAAGAGAAATTCAGGAAACACTCCCATTTACCATTGCAACAAAAAGAATAAAATACCTAGGAATAAACCTACCTAAGGATACAAAAGACCTGTATGCAGAAAACTATAAGACACTGATGAAAGAAATTAAAGATGACACAAACAGATGGAGAGATATACCATGTTCTTGGGTTGGAAGAATCAACATTGTGAAAATGACTATACTGCCCAAAGCAATCTACAGATTCAATGCAATCCCTGTCAAACTACCAAAGGCATTCTCCACAGAACTAGAACAAAAAATTTCACAATCTGTATGGAAACACAAAAGACCCCGAATAGCCAAAGCAATCTTGAGAAAGAAAAATGGAGCTGGAGAAATCAGGCTTCCTGACGTCAGACTACTACAAAGCTATAGTAATCAAGAAGGTATGGTACTGGCACAAAAACAGAAATGTAGATCAATGGAACAGGATAGAAAGCCCAGGGATAAACCCACACACATATGGTCAACTTATTTTTGATAAAGGAGGCAAGAATATACAATGGACAAAAGACAGCCTCTTCAATAAGTGGTGCTGGGAAAACTGGACAGCTACATGTAAAAGAATGAAATTAGAACACTCCCTAACACCATACACAAAAATAAACTCAAAATGGATTAAAGACCTAAATGTAAGGCCAGACACCGTCAAACTCTTAGAGGAAAACATAGGCAGAACACTCTATACATACATCACAGCAAGATCCTTTTTGGCCCACCTCCTAGAGAAAGGGAAATAAAAACAAAAATAAACAAATGGAACCTAATGAAACTTAAAAGCTTTTGCACAGCAAAGGAAACCATAAACAAGACGAAAAGACAATCCTCAGAATGGGCGAAAATATTTGCCAACAAAGCAACCGACAAAGGATTAATCTCCAAAATATACAAGCAGCTCATGCAGCTCAATATCAATAAAACAAACAACCCAATCCAGAAATGGGCAGAAGACCTAAACAGACATTCCTCCAAAGAAGACATACAGATTGCCAACAAACACATGAAAGAATGCTCAACATCATTAATCATTAGAGAAATGCAAATCAAAACTACAATGAGGTAGCACCTCACACCGGTCAGAATGGCCATCATCAAAAAATCTGCAAACAATAAATGCTGGAGAAAAGGGAACCCTCTTGCACTGTTGGTGGAAATGTAGATTGATACAGCCACTACGGAGAACAGTACAGAGGTTGCTTAAAAAACGAAAAATAGAAGTACCATACGATCCAGCAATCCCACTACTGGGCGTGTACCCTGAGAGAACCATAATTCAAAGAGTCATGAACCACAATGTTCATTGCAGCTCTATTTACGATAGCCAGGACATGGAAGCAACCTAAGTGTCCATCAACAGATGAATGGATAAAGAAGATGTGGCACATATATAAATGGAATATTACTCAGCCAAAAAAAGAAACAAAATTGATTTATTTGTAGTGAAGTGGATGAACCTAGAGACTGTCATACAGAGTGAAGTAAGTCAGAAAGAGAAAAACAAATACCATATGCTAACACATATATATGGAATCTAAAAGAAAAAAAAAGTTCTGAAGAACCTAGGGGCAAGACAGGAATAAAGACGCAGACATAGAGAATGGACTTGAGGACACGGGGAGGGGGAAGGGTAAGCTGGGGTGAAGTGAGAGAGTGGCATGGACATATATACACTACCAAACGTAAAATAGATAGCTAGTGGGAAGCAGCTGCATCGCACAGGGAGATCAGTTCAGTGCTTTGTGACCACCTAGAGGGGTGGGATAGGGAGGGTGTGAGGGAGACGCAAGAGGGAGGAGATATGGGGATATATGTATACGTATAGCTGATTCAGTTTGTTATAAAGCAGAAACTAACACACCACTGTAAAGCAATTATACTCCAATAAAGATGGTAAAAAAAACAGTAATAACAAAAATGACTTTCGTTGTAGGTGGAGGCCCTGATGAGGACTGTTCAACTAGCTGATTTTGAGGTGTGGGCGGATGAGTCATCACGGGAAGACCATGGTTGGTCAGTGCTGAATGAATGTCTGCTTCAGTGGACACACGTGTCGGGTGAGGCTTACACACACCCTGTCTCGCTTGAAGGACGTCTGATTTATAGAAACAAGGGAGCAGAGTTGATGTGTCACAGGAAGTGTTCCCCACAAGGCTCCTTGGACAGACACCCCCTTCCCGGACTCTCTGTGCTCCCTAACTGCCCACTCAGCCTCCTTAGTGGCTCCCCAGCTTCCCTCCCATTTGCCCCCTTTCTTCCCAGTGACACATGCCTGGATCATCTTCTCTGTGCCCTGGTTCCATCCACCATCTGTCCTCCAAGAACTCCGACATCAAGGTGTCCAGCCCAGCATCCCCAGGTCCCTTCTGGACATCACTACCTGGTTATTTATGCCAGGAAACATGCAAACTCAAGGTGTGGGGCAGAGAAGTGGTGATCGCCCCTCCTGAGAAACCCCCCAGGCCCTGCATCTCCTAGTTCAGCCAATGGTGCTGACGCTGATCCAGTATTCAGACTTGGAACGTCTGGGCATTCTCATTTGTCCCCCTCCCTCATTCTCCCCCAAATTGTCCTCCTGGGTTCTGTCCATTCTCCCTAGTCAGCACCTTTGTACCTGTTTGTTCCTCACCACCTGGCTAAGGGCCCCTTCTCTCCCCAGAACTCTGTGCAGCCTCTGAACTTGGTCTGGACCCTCCATGAGTCCAGCCCCAATGTGTGGCCAGATGGGTCTGCTTCATTGCAAACCTGACCCTCTCACACACCTGACAGTGCCCCACAGGCTTGGGGAAGGTTCAGACCTCCCTGAGGTTGCTCACACCTGGTGCCAACCCACCTCTTCACCCCTGCCTCCCCTGCAGCTCCCCATCACAGATCTACTCTCCGTCAAGGAGAGAGTCCTGTGGGTCCACAACGCACTTGTTTGTGCCTGCAAAGACCTGTTCCTTTGCCTCCACCCATAAGTCTCCCTCAACTGAATTATCAGGTGGTCTGTGTCAGCCTCGTCTTTCTTAATCTCTCAGCAGGATGGGAGCCTGTTGAGCAGACCCTCAAGCCTCCTAGGCTGGCCCCACATGCTCCTGGTCATCTTCCTGCCACTCCAGCCCCCTTGCCTCCTCTAGTGAGTACCCCAGGGCTCAATCCAGACCCTTTCTCTTCTTAACCCTTTACCTTTTCCCCCGTTCAACTCCATCAACACTCTGGCTGCAGCCGCCACCTGCATCCCAGGGACGCTGTACTTGGTACCTCCAGCTGAGGTCCCCGAGGGTCAGGACAACTCAACCAGCCAACTCAAACCTGCATCTTCACTCCTCCAACCCGACATGTCCAAGGCTCCTGGTCCTGTCTCAGCGGTTCCATTTCAGTAAATGGAGCCATCACCCAGCCAAGTGAGCAGGTCACCTGGGGGGCCACCCTGGCCTCCCTCATGCCCCATCATCCTGTCCATCACAGATTCTGCCAATTTGGCCTCCAGAATGCCTCTGGAGTCATCTACTTCTGTCTACCTCTATGCCACATGCCACTTCCCTGGCCCCAAAGGCCATCACTTCTTACCTGGACCAGCCCCCAAATGGTCTCCGGAATTCACCCCAGCTCCCACTCAACAGCCAGGGAGACTGGGTGACTTTCATGATGTAAATCTGAACATGCCCCCTCCCTCCCATTAACACACTTCCACTGCTCCTCAGAGCGGCTCGACTGGCATGCACAGTCCCACATGGTCTGGCCCTGCCCACCTCTGCTGCTGCCCTTGTCCTTTCCCCTGTGCTCCAGCCTCACGTCTCTCGTCAGTTTCTTGAGCACACCAAGCTTCCTCCAGCCACAGGGACTTTGCACCTGCTTTCCTTCTGCTTGCAGCCCTCTCCTGCTGCAAGCCTCCCCTCCGAGGCTGTAGTCCCACCTCTGACCTCGGCCAGCACCACCTCCCAGGAGGCCTCCCTGACCCCGGTGAGGTCAGGCACACATTGGGAGCGCCACTCACATTGCTCAGTGAGTGGGAGGAATTTGCTTGTGAAGGGCATTCACCCAGCACCTATGTCGTCTGCACTCTTCTCCCAGATTCCTTATCCTCCCTCAAACAACTCCCACCCGCTTCCTGGGCCCTAACTCCACATGGGACCACTCAGGACTGTTCTCCTTTGAAAGCATCATCAACGCCAGGCCTTTGGACACTCCCCCTAATTAGAGAAGTTTGTTTCACTCCGTAATCCCAGGTCATCTTCTCACCTAGGCAATTTAGGGTTAGAACATGTCTGTATGAAGCTATAATTCAGCTCCTCTGGCCCCAACAGACCGAAGAGATGCCCCAAGTTTACATGCATTTTGGGGGAGGCTGTGATCGCAATAGTCTGTCCCAAGGAGTAAAAAGGGAGAGGCCCTGTGGTCTGCAGAACGATGGCCCTCACCACCCGCACTGAGATGTCCGAGTCCTGGCCGTGGGGACCTGTGATTATGTTAGTCTATGTGGCAAAGAGGGATTAAGGTAGTAGATGGAATTGAGGTTGCTAATCAACTGACCTTGACATAGATCATCCTAGATTCTCCAGGTAAACCCAGTGTAAATCACAGGGTCGTCAGGTGTGGAAGAGGAAGGCGGGAGAGGAGGTCCAAGTGATGTGATGAGATGTGAGAAAGTCTCTACCCACCATTGCTGGCTTTGAAGAAAGTGGAAGGGGCCACGGCCAAGGAATTCAGCGGCCTCTGGAAGCTGGAAGAGGCAAGGAAATAGATTCTCCCCAGAGCCTCCAGAGGAGCACAGCCCCACTGACGCCTTGATTTTGGGCCAGTGAGACCCATCTCAGACTTCTGGCCTCCAGAACTGTGAGATAATACATCCGTGTGGCTTTAAGTCACTAAGTGTGTTACAGCAGCAATAGGAAACTAACACGCTCCTCTCAGGGGAAAGGCCCCAGACTCCCAAAATCCTGGCTCTGTTTACCACTTCCAGCCAATCTCTCTCCCTCTCTCTCTCACTCCCCGCTCCCCCCGCCCCGGGACACCAGTTGGTGTGAGCCCACCCTGAGCCCTACGTCGGCTGTGCTCTCCTGGGAGCCTGGAGCTCAGCAAAATTGCTCCCTGAGCCACCTCTGCCTCTCGGGACGGTGTCTCAAGCTGCCGACCCTCCCATGGGATGCAGTTTGGGAAGGCAGCCAGGAAACGTGAAGCCCAAGCCTGGCCAGGCCCAAGTGGGTTCTGGATTCTGGTGGCCGATGGATGCCTTAGCGGGAGACGTGGCGCCTCCTCCTGAGCCATCACCCAGCGTTTCCCAAAGAGGGGTTAAAGCCAGACAGAGTCAACTTCCTCCCTCCCTCAGCGCCCCATCTCCCACCACACCCCAGACAAAGCCGGGGGAGGACGCGGATTAATGTAACTTTTTCTTTTGGAATGTGGGCCATTTTTTTTTTTTTTTTTTTGCGGTACGCGGGCCTCTCACTGTCGTGGCCTCTCCCGTCGTGGAGCACAGGCTCTGGACGCGCAGGCTCAGTGGCCATGGCTCACGGGCCCAGCCGTTCCGCGGCATGTGGGATCTTCCCGGACCGGGGCACGAACCCATGTCTCCTGCATCGGCAAGCGGACTCTCAACCACTGCGCCACCAGGGAAGCCCCAGGATGTGGGCGCCATTTTTAAAGTCTTTATTGAATTTGTTACAATATTGCTTCCGTTTTATGTTTTGTTTTTTTTTGGCTGTGAGGCCTGTGTGATATTAGGTCCCCGACCAGGGATCGAACCGGCACCCCCTGCATTGGAAGGTGAAGTCTGAACCACTGGAGTGCCAGGGAAGTCCCTAATTTAACTTTTAATTACATTCACTTAACAAGATTATCCAGCTGAGGTTAAAAAAAGTCTGCTTCCCAGATGAAAAAAGCCCTCTCTTTATCTATTTATATCCACTATATACATAACCAGAAACAAATATTTCTTTATGGACCATTAAAGATTTAATGTTTACTTTATAGCCACTTTCTCTGGCAGGGTGTCTAGGCACAATGTCAACATTGTTAATTAAATGAAAAAAAAATTTTTTTTTATCACAAAGAAAGATATATATATTTAAAAAGCCACATTTGAACCAGTTGGCAATAGTCCCGATTTGCTGCCCTGGGATGTGTTGCTGGAGCTGGGGGGACATCTCTGGAATTTCATATCACAGGCCCTGTGGTTTGTGTCCAGCTGGGTAGGTAGTTGCTGCCATAAGAGCCCAGCCATGTGGCTGAGCACGGGAGGCTCCAGGATGTTCCCTGAACACCTACTGTGTGCCAGGCACTCTCCAGGTGGTTTACACACTCATACAACTTCAATTCTCCCAGCTATGGTACAGGAGGCAGGGCAGGGTTGGAGGGCGGTATTATCATCAACGAAGCTCTGTGAAGTAGAGCAACCTGCCTGAGGTCACACAGCAGGAGTAGCTGGATGAGGAACCCACATGTGGATCCAGATCAGATTCCCAAACCCAAGCTCTTTCTCCTCCCCACATAGCCCCTGAGAACAAACTCAGGAAGCAGCCTTCTGCCCACTGTGTGTCCGGACTTCTGCTGAGTCATTAGTAACTAAAGGAAATGTCCCAGGTGCCCGCTGGGTGTAACCATGCAGCTATGCCATCGGGACTGGGTCACTGTTGGGTCCCTAACACCCAGGCTCATTGGGCTCCCAGCAATCATTCAGGGAGTTTTAAAGTTCATGAGAGTGAGGGCGAGTTTCCAGGAGGGCTCAGGTATCCTGGAGTCAAGGAGCAGGGACCCTGAGGTCTGGAGGAGGCCAGTTGCTGCCCAGCACTGATCCCTCCTCTTCACAACCCTGTCCCTTGGTGGCAGCAGGTAAGGAGTGCCACTTGCTCTCAGGGGCCCCCTGCCATAGCAGGCCCCTCCCCTCAATCTGGGACACATGGCCCTGGGGTCCAGCTTCACAGCCGGACTCGTGCGTGCTGACCTCGGATGTAGAGCCAGGGAGGGCCCCCTAGCTGTCCAGCCCATCCATCGCCCTATCTGAGGGTCCTGGGGATAGAGACCGAACTTCAGGAAGCTGGGTCCTGAAACATCAGTAGTGCCCAGGATGAGCTCTCAGGGCACCGCCCTCCTGTCCTGGGAAGACTCATAGCTGCCACCAGGGGCCACTGGTCTGCTGTCACCAGGGGCCACTCCTGAGCCCTTTCAGCAGTTCTAGGACTTGGGCCCCGTGCAGTGTCGGTCCAGGCCATGGGCAGCAATGTACCAGCCGTGTCCCTGTGAAGCCAGCCATCCCTGCATGGTTTCCGCATACTGACAAGGCCACTGTTTGACTGGGCCTGATGCTCGGATGTGCCCATTGCCCAGGCAATGTCCACTCTGGGTCTCGCCATGGGCTAGACATTCTGGGGAAATGGTTGGGCTTACAGGCTGATGTGGTGGAAGGGGTAACACCTGCTCCTGGGCCCTACCTTACCCTGTTCCAGCTCCAGGTAGGGCCTGGACAAGACCTGTGTGCCCAGAGCCTTCCACCCTGGGCAGGGACCATCCGCCATGCTGGAGGGCAGGTGGCCTTTTCTGAGGGCCCAGAGTGGACTTTGCTGACTTCCCTGTCCCTGTGCTGCATCTGCCTGACCCTCCCCTTCTTAGCTGACCCTTCTGAAACTTGACCTCTTGCCAGGTCTTTCCCTGTAGATCCTTCCCGGGCCCACACGCTTCCCAACCATTCTGGTCACGGTCCTGTCCCCAGAACAGGAAACGGGCAGTCAGGTGGCTGTGTGGTCACGTGTGTGTGTGTGTGTGTGTGTGTGTGTGTGTGTGTGAGTGTGTGTGGGTGTGTGGGTGTAAGGGGAGCACAGAGTAGTCATGGAGGGGGCATCTAGGGTGACAGTGCCCCAGGCCCACATGGTGAGGCCCCGCCCAGCCAGGGCCGGAGGACACTAATGACACCACGAGGAACACTTGGACACTCCAACATCTATCCTGCCACAGCTGTTCAAAGAAGTAGCCCTCGCCACACTCCCCCACTTTTCACTCCAGAGTGCTGTCCCTGCCAGCTGGACTCAGGGGTAAGGCCATGTTAATTTGAACCAAGGGGGGGTATTAGAGGCAGCAGAAGCTGAGGCCGACAGAAGCCAGCGGCCTTTAATGGGGTTCTCCACCTTCCCCTGGTGATGGCACCTCCCGGGGCAGACTCGGGGAGGTGCTGAGTCGGCACCTGGATGGCAGGGGCCGCCCGAGGTCAGCAGCTGACAGTTGGCTTGGCCTCCTAGGCTTGCTGGTTTCCACCCTCAGTGGCACTGCAGCTCAGGGCCAGTGTCCCTCGCTCTCTCCCTCTCCCTTCCTGCAACGCTCTTTCCCAGGGCCCTGGGAGAGGGAGACCCTCCTGCACATCCCAGGACAGTGGTGCTGCTGGGATTGGCACTGAGTCCAAACCAAACGCAAGACTTCCATCTTCTGCTTCGGTGTAGAGCTCCACGCCATGCTCGCTGGGGCCAAGGACGAGCCCAGCCACCACCCCTGCTGACTCCCCGGCTTCCTCCTGCCTGGGGGGGGGCTAGGTCCTGTCACCCAACAAACTCCTGGTCACAGTCCTCTAAGAATGTGGGGAGCTACCTTCCAAAGCCATGAACTACATGGTCCAGAGGAAATGGGCTTGCTGATGGGCCGGCAACGGTGGTCCACCTTTAGCCCTCCCCAGCCCCCCAGGGATACTCCCCTCCCCTCCTGCCTCGACCTCCATTAGCCGCTGAGGTGAGACACATACTAGCTCTGTTCTTTCCTGCAGGGAGGCAGGCATGCTCATCTCTGGAGCTCCCATTCCCATAAACCGACCCTCCATTTCTCCTGTGGATCCACTTTAATTACAAAGGTAAATAACAAGAAGAAATATTAAAATAATAAAAAAAAAATCTCTACACAAAGCAAGTTTGCTTGTGCCGGCCACCGGCTCCCAGAGCCAAGGCACAGAGCAAGGATGGCACCACGCCACTCACTAAAAGCATGAGTGTCACTAAATCAATAATTCATTTACTTTAATGAGATAAGTACTTTGAAAACTAATTGCAAACCTGCTCCATTTACTCCGACCCGTTACAGCCCTTAATGTAAATCGCAGAACCATTGCTGCAGTAAGGAGAAAGTCTTTAGGTGGAAGACACCGTGTCATCTTCCCCTCTTTCTTCTAAGAAAGAGAAAGAAGTTCTCAGTGGGGGAGGGAGAAACGTGGGGAACCGACGGACTCCATCTCTCCACCAGCCCAGCAGCGGCCTGCCACCCGCTTCCACCGCCAGAGGGCATCACCGGGAAAGTGGTTGATGATGACGGACTCCAGGAAGTGACCGTCCTAAGGCCTCCAAAGAATAATGGATAGTCCCAAGCCTGAGCCCTCAGCCCGTGGGAGCTTCAAGCCGCTTCTGCCCAAACCCCAAGCCTCAGGCAGAATGCTCGGCCCCAGAGAAACCTGTGCAGGGCTGAGCGTCCTTAGGAGGGTTTTCAGTTCATACTTGGCAAGTGAAGTCCCGAAGGGTTCAAGCGGCTTCCCCAGCACATAAGCGGGGGAGCAGAAAGGTGCTCCAACTGGCAGGTGCTGCCGAGTCAGCCAGCGCAGCCTGTGCTGAGCTGCGCGCACCATTAGCAGAACCCTGAGGTTTATCACCTACGGGGCGGGGGCGGGGCTGGGGGGGAGCTGAAGAGCCACAGAACCCCTGGGGTCGGGAAGAGATACCCAGTTCTCCTCACTGCCCTTTGCTGTTGTTTTGGACAAAGAAAAGCAATGATGGCATTTTTTTTTTTCCAGCTTTTTATGTTAGGGGAGTCCCATATCCTTCTCTCTCTTTATGTTTTCTGGCCTTACTGGAAATCTATTCTAATTCCTCAACATAAGTCCAAGGGTACTTCTTGACATTTTCAGGAAGAGCCCATATAGTTTAGAGATTATGTCTCTAAACGTCTTGGAGGATGCAGAAGAACCTACTTTTGCTTTGTGGCTGGTTGCTGGTCTGGTCCAGCTCTTAGAGCTGACCTGGTGCGGGGAAGCACTGTGCCTGCAGGCAAAGTTGAAGCACTGGAGAGCGGCCTGCAATGACACCCCCAGGCTCGAGGAGGAAGAACCCAAAACTGTGCCCCTGAGTCTCACAGCGCATTCAGCCCTTCTGTACCAGGGCAAGAGCAGAGGATAGAATCTCCATCGTTCGAAACCACTGTACGTACAGCTGCCGATCACCATCAAGGTTGCTGCTGGTATGATTTTTACATTTACTGAGCACCAAGAATGTGCTAGACCAGCCCTGGCTCCCTGGGGTCCCTGGAAACGGAACATAATTTCCCCAAGCTGCAATGGAGCCAGGAGCACAAATGATACTCGGGGGCAGATCCTGGCAGATTAAAAGGAGCGATAGGTTCTGGGGGCCGAGGGGGACAAGTGGGAAATCAATTCTTCTCAGCTGTGGCAAAGCAGAAGATGGGCGGGCCCTTTGGAAGATGAGAGTGTGGTAGCCCAGAGCTATTGGGAGGACCCTGCGGCTTCTGGCTTCCCGGTGAAGGCTCACCTCTGGCGGTGTCCCACCTGCTCATCCCCTTGCTCTGCTGGTTGCAAAGAAGGGGCCGATGCCCAAGATATCTTGAACTTGACCAGCTATCACAACCTACTTGTGTGGGGGAGGGGAGAGCCACCGCTCCATGTCATGTTCAAAGACACTGTCCCAGAAAGTGTATCCTCAAAGACTCCCTGTATCCTCAGCACTGTGGCCCGAGCAAAGGGCCAGCTCTTTCTAAGTGGCTGCAACTGGTTTTGCAATTCTAGCTCTAAAGTCATTGCTCACAACCAGAAATGTCAAAATTCTTTCCCTTGTAAATTTTGCACATCAGGCTGAACTGTGTGTAGGAGCGGAGAGAGCAGGGTGTGTACCGAATGCTGTTTCTCTGTAGTTGCATTTTCCTCCTCCCCCAAACACTGACCTTACACCCAGAGTGAGCCATGACACAACCTGACATCTACGGACTCTACCCCAGAGGCTGCACTCTCCCTGGGGTGAGGGGGGTGTGGGACATATGGGTGCAGTACTTATCCCAGGCGGAACTGGCCCCGCAGGACCTGCCATCCATACGGTGAGATGTTCTGTGTGCCCAGCCCCTCTGGGTCGAGGGTAGCTGCCCACAACGCAGAGGCTAATGAGAAAGGCCCTGGGGGTGGGGCTACAGAGAAGGGTCATCACCTAGAAAGATCCTCTTCTATTTTTCCCTTCCAAATTGCAAATCAGTCTTGCTTGGGAGGCATTGTGTGAGGGGAAGGGCAGGGGATGGAACTTTTGGGGGCCGAGGAAGGACTGCTTTGCAACCTGGGAGGGAAGTGTGCTCAGCTGACACACGAGGAGTGGGAGGGGCAGAGCAGGGGCTCAGTAGCAGCAGACATACTTCCCTTTGCTGAAGTGGCAATCCTGCGCCCCCCTCGGAAGTGAGCGATCCCAAGCCTGGACCATCTGTGTACACTAGCAACACGGCATTTACACGTAACCCAGCCCGGACGGCTCCACTCATGTCAGTCTGGGCCCTCGGGGGCCCTTCTTGCAGCCTGCCAGCTCTTTCTGAAGCTGCAGCTGCCCTAAGCTGGGGTCCAGGGGTCAACGAGGCAGGTAGCCTGAGTGGCCACAGGCTTTGGGAGGGGAGAGCAAACCTTCCCAGCTGGGCAGTGCTGGGGTCAACCCACAGGGGCCTTGGCTAATGGCTGCCACTCTGAGGAACTCATTAGGAAGAGGAAGGCTGCCAGCTATACACGCAGCTACTGCAGATGGCGAAGGAGCCAGCAGGATTATACCGCCTTCAACCCTTTGGCTGAATTGTGAGTGTCAGTGGCTGGGAGATATGAGCAAGCAGGTGAGGCAGACCCATCGCCCATCCCATCTTGCCAGTGCCCTGGGGCAGGGTTCATCCCCAGACATCGACCCAGGTCTGCCGCTCAGTGAGGCCTCTGGATAGAACTCTACAGCCCGGGGCTCAAACCCAGGCCCCCCCAACACTGGCTGCACAACCCTGACCAGATAACAGCCTCTCCTGAACATCAGGGCACGTGGCAGCTGTGTGCCCTTGGCACCAGCTGCCATTCTAAGTGCTTTGCCCCTTTCTCTCTCATTCAATCCATGGGGAGGCCCCAAAGGCTGGTCTGGGCATCGTCCTCATTTTACAGATGAGGAAACTGGGGCTCAGAAATGCTAAGTCAACTGTGAGGAAAAGGAGAGCGTGAACCCAGGTGGGTGTGCCTCAGCCCCCGCATACCCTGTACCCCAGATGGAACCCCACCGTGAGCTTTTCCCTGAGATAAGCCCCAGAAAGAGCACCCACGGTGGGCGATAAATAGAGCTACAGGGGCCCACAGGCCACCTCCAAGGGCCAGAGGTCAGCTGCATGGCCGGGCCTGAGACCCTGACTCAGAGGGAATGGCCACCTGCCGTGGCCGGAGGCAGTGCCCCAGGGTCCAGTCCTCTGCCTAGAGAGGCTTGATCAGGCCAGGCTGCAGCCAAGGTGGAGCCAGCATCTGGACCTGAGGGGTGTCCCATGCCCCCTCCACTGGGAAGGGAAGAATTGGCCCGTCAGGAAGTCGAGTAGGGAAAGCCTGGATGTGAGAGAGGATTTTCAGTCTAGATCACAGATTCAAACAAAGTTCTTCCCCGGCTCTGAGGCCCCGCCTGCTCTGGCCTGTCCACTGCCAGAACTCATCACCCTCCTGCTTTCTCTTCAGCGTGCACTGGGCTCCTTGCTGGCTATGGAGCCCTCCAGGAACACTCCACACCAGGGCCTCTGCCCCTGCCCCAGCTGTTCTCACTCCCCTAGGTCTCTGCTCAAATAAAAGGATTAACATCGTAGCCTTCACTCCTGCCCCCACTTCCCGTCCCCACTGCACGGCACGCGGCTCTTGCAGGTTCACTGCAACTTCCTTACGAGTCCGGTCCCTTCACTGTCCCTCTCCCGCAGCACAGCGCAAGCTCCACGAAAGATTCTGATGTGTTTTGTCCGCGGTGTAGACACTGATGTGTCTCTACAGTCCAGGACAAGACCTGGTTCAGAAGTGACACTTCATAAATATGTCTGTGTAAATGAGGGAAGAGGTGTGAGCACCCACGAAATTATACGCACAAAATTCCTTCCTCCCCCCCTTGCTTCCTTTTTCCTTTCCTCCAGCTCCCCCCACCCCCGCCTTCTCTGACAGAGTGGTATCATAGACAGCAGAGAGCAAGGTGGGAAAGGGACTGGAGGCCAGAGGGTGTAGGTGGAGATGCTCCTGCCAGATTCCACAAAGAGTCCATCCAGGACTGTGCGCACACAACTCTACCGGGGAATCTCTTGAAATGGAGATTCGATTCAGCAGGTCTGGGGGGGTGGTGGGAGGGATCAGAGCTGAGAGCCTCTATTTCTCAGGAGGTCCCAGGTGAGACTTAATGGCCCCAGGTGATGTGGATGCTGCTGGAGCAGGGACCACAGTCTGAGTCAGAGCTCAAACACCAAGCAGGTGGAGAGCAGAGTTCTGTTTCGTTCTGTTCTATGCTAATCCCCACAGCGACCTCAAGGCCTGCACACCCCCAGGCTTCCCCTGCTCATCAAAGACATGCCCAGAGTGGCCCTTCTCTGCCATCAAGGTCTTGCTTTCTGGTGGAGTCTGCCAAGGGGAGGGAGCAGGAGTGGAGGCTGCCCAGGACCAGAGTAACTGTTGGCTTGTTTTTCTGGGACTTGGAGAGGACAGAGGTATAAGAACACCTTCTATGTTCACACAGCACAGCTGGGGATTCTGCGCCACTCACAGCACTCAAAAACTTTGAGTTATTGACACTCCTTGTCTCTGCCTGGGCTGCATTCTAAACTGGAATAAACACTTCGGAAGGGCTCCTTGTCGTCACGGCATTATGTGGCGAAGCCAAGAACCCAAGCCTGGAACCCTGCACGCCCAGACCCTGCCCACGCCCCACACCCCTCCCCTCCCCTTGCCTGAGGCGGGGCCCAGCCCCTCATCTCCAGTCCCTGCTGCAGGGGTGTGCAGGCATTTACACATTTCTCTCTGAATTCCACCCGGGCAGTTCTCCACTGAAGGAAAATCAATGGGAAGATCTCAATTAATAACACAGGGGCCAATTGATTAGGATCCTAAATTAGGTCTGTGCTTCTGCCTGCTCAGAGGGTAGAACCCCTTAATCATCGTTCCATTCTTGAGAGGTGGACCGCAGGCTGAGTGGAACGCCGGAATGGATTCCTATGTGGAACACCAAGGGAACAGGCCAAGCCCGGTACAGAAGAGTCAGTCTCTTGCCATCGACTAGAAACCAGCGTATACACCTTCAGTCATGAGCGCGGGGGCAGCGCAGACGGGACGATGTGCCTTCTAACCCTTGGCCGTGAGCTTCTCTCTGATCGCCTCCTCTTCTTTCCATTTCGGGTGGCCTGGCTGCTGGAGCTGTGGGAGCACATGCCAGCTGGGCCGATGAGTTCTCCAGGTAGGGCTGGAACAGGTGAGGCGTCAGACTCCACGCCCTGAGATCTTGCCCGTGGCTATTCTGGATGGCTGCCACTTGGCTGAGTGGGCTTGGGGCCTTGAGCTCAGGTGGGGTAACCCCGCCAGGGCTAACGAGGCATTCCAGAGTCCCAAGGGCTCTGAGAAGCTCAGTGAGAGCCCTCCCTCTCTGATCCAAATGGACACTGGAGCCGTCCACTGGCTGGGCTTCATCCTGCCTTGACTCCTCCCGGCTTTGGAAGCATTTATGGCTCTGGAAACACTCAGGCTGGAGTGAGAACCGCAGCAAAGGCGACCTTTTGCATGATTTCTTTTCTATTCTCCCAGCCCAGCATTTTGGATGGTGGCCAGCACTTTTAAGGAGCAATCCAAGAGAATGTTGGTATTTTATAGGTACTTTGTAAATTCTGTAGCACTTTAAATTTATGCTATTTGCTCAGAACACTGGAAAGGCACACAAACTTTCTGCTGACACCAATGCCTCCTTCGCCGGTCAGGCGTTACTTGTCGTGGCGGGGCCCTGGGGCCTGGCCGGAGAATCCTGCTCCGGTCTGTGGCTGCCCTGTGAGTAGCCAGGAGAGGAGGTGAGAGGCAGGAGGCTGCTCTGACTCCTCCTGAACTACCCCTTCCTTCTTTCTAGGCTGGTTTGCTGAGATTCACCTGGATGGCAGACCCAATGTGTCAAAGCTACTGTGCCCCTTGACTGGAACCAAAGCTCCAGGAGATCTAAGACATTGTCGGTGGTTGTCCAAATCTCCAGTGCCTGGAACAGTGCCTGGCACACAGCAGAACCTAGCAAGTATTTTTTGGATGAATGCATGCACGCACACCGTAGGGTGAACTGTGTCCCCCGTATGGCTTGGTCCTAACCCCCAGAACCTGTGTGTGATCTCGACACCGAGCCCTGTGGGGCTCCTGGGCACAAAGCCTTTCTGTGTCCCCTATTTCTTTGATTACAGGAAATAGCCTTCAATCAGCGACCTTCTGTGACTTGCAACTGGCAGATTCAAGCAGTTGTTAATTTAGGGAAGGGAGGGGATGCGAGACAAGGGAGAAACAAAGAGAAACAATATTTCAGCCTTGGGGCAAGGTCCTGGTTCCCCATCTACTGGACGCACACAGCAATATCTTTGAGCTGTTTTGCAGATTCTTAAACCTCCTCCAGGTTGGAAAAGTTAACGGTTAACTGATTAACCCTGGCACGCTGCTCACAAGCATGGAGACCCCAGACCCGTTGGAACCAGAAGGTTGATGATGCTCTCACTTACCTCACCACCAACCCATCAGAAAAATGTCCACGAGCTGATTATGCCTTCTTTGAACCATTACTATAAAAACTTCTCACTACCCTCTCCAAGGGGGGCACAGTTTTTGGAGGTGCTAGCCTGCTGTGTTCCCTATTTGCCTGGCAAGGAAGTAAAGCTACTCTTCTTCTTTCCTCCTAACTTCTGTCTCCATATTTCTATTGGGCACCGTTGTACAGAAGCTGAGATGCCAGCAACAATCTTACATGGAGAAAGGGTCTTTGCAGATGTGATTAAGTTAAGGATCTGGAGATGAGCTTATCTTGGGTTTAACGAGGGCCCTAAATCCAATGACATGTGTTTTCACAAGAGAAGGGAGAGAGATTTGGACATAGACGCACAGGGGAGAAGGCCACATGAAGACGAAGACAGAGACTGGGGTGATGCATCTACATATCACCAAAAAACTCCTGGGGCTGAAAGAGGCAAGGGACATCCCCCCCCCCCCCCCGAGCCTTTGGAGGAAGCACAGCTCAGCTGACACCTTGACTTCAGAGCTCTGGCCCCCAGAACTGAAATAGGAGGGAAGGGGGCGGGGCACAACCTTTAAAAGAATGACATAGCCCAAGGACACAACATAACCTGATTAGAACCAAATGGGTCCAAGATGGCGGACAAGTCGGCTTCCACTAGACCTTGAGCCTCAGTATACGCTCACTGTAACACGTCAGCACGCTAAATGATACACCCACAGGCGCCAGGACAGTTCCAAGACCCACCACAAAGATCAAAAAGTGGGCGGTGGCCCACTTCCTGGAAATCCCTGCCCCTTCCTGAAATAGCTGGAATACTCCTCCCACTCATTAGCCTATGAAATGACCCACCCCTATAAAAACCGACAACCCCACACCCTGGTGCCTTTCTCACCTTCTGAGATGGCCTACACTCTGTCTGTGGAGTGTGTTTCTAAATGAATCCACTTCTTACCTATCACTTTGTCTCTCACTGAATTCTTTCTGCGATGAGACATCAAGAACCTGAGCTTCATTAAGTCCTGAGACCAGGCGTGTGATCTCAGTTGGAAGACTGTGGGTTTTGGCCTGGTTCGAGTCCCGGCACGTGGGTTCAAGTCCCAATCTGAGGTGCATGGTTTCTGAACTGTTAGACACTTCTATTGTGTAAAGCCACCCAGTTTGTGAACATTTGTTATAGCAGCCACAGGAAACTCGGACACATGCTGTGGTCTGGAGCTTAATTCTGGCAATGTCACCTCTTCCGTGTGCCTCGTACACGTATCACGTCTCCCAGCTCATCCCTCCCAGTTCTTTCTGTCTTACCCCCTGCTGCTGGAGGGGGCGCACTCTGAGGACGGGCTGGGGTCTGTACCTCCCTGCTTTGTTCCTGTCAGCTGGCCCCAGGAGAAGGATCTGCCCAGGAGAAGGGAGGGAGATTGTCACCTCTGCCTCAGTCCAGAAGGCAGATTTGGGGCCATAAATAACAACAGCTCTGAACCTGCCCAGAAAGCAGCCGGGCAGCATCCTCCAGAGCCGACTCTCCACAAGCTTCTCTGCAGGCCCAGCATCCAGCACTGGGCAATATGGGGGGTGGGGTGGGGTGTGGGGTGTGATCCTTGACCCCCACTTCAAAGGACCAAAAGCAGAAAGCAAACAGTTCTGACAAACAAAACTCGTACTGCTCCTTTGCCTGTAGGAATGCTTTCAGTGAAACTCAACTTCTTAAGCTCCTATTACATTTTAAAATTTAACAGTGGTCTCCTCCCCAAAGCCAGCCCTGGGGGTCCACAATCATTAACTGTCTTCATGCAGTTCTGGGGAGCAGCTGGCCCCAGGACCCAGAGCCTCTCACTTAACGAGGGTTTAACCTGCAGCGAGACTCTGTCCTCTCTCCCTGGTTCCCCGTCCCTAATCGTCTCTCATGAAGGACTCATCAAAAGCTTTTTGAAACTCAAGTAAATTATGTCCACTGGGCTGCTGGGATGCCTGCCATTTTATTAACTTTTTAGAGTGCTCTGGTGAGTCCAAGAGCCCGCTTTCCTTGTGGATGTGTGGAGCCGTTTGACCTCATTACCTCTGGGCACAGAGGTCTGTAATTTCCAGGGTCTCCCTGGCCAACGTTAGCGACTTTCCAATTTCCAGAAAGGGCTTAGTTTCCGAATCCCTTTCAAGATCACCGCTATTTTAAACTTGCTAATTCCATTAGGTGAATCCGTTCCCATTCCGGAGATTTACTGGGCTGGGATTTCGCAGGTAAGCTTATAAACTGCTTCCCGAGAGCCCGTGGCCGGGGAAGCCTGCCAACCCCCCGAGCAGGTCGTGCACACCCAAGGCTCCAGGTGACTCTGGGCAGGTGACTCAGAACTGGCTTAGGGTGGGGACCCCCACGTGGCTTGAGTCAGAAAGGCGCTCAGCAGCCTTGGGCAGCAGGAATTTAAATTCGTTGGTCATACAAACACTGCACAAATCCGTTGGCACTGTAACACTCACACCAGCGTGGAGATTCCAACGGGGCTGCTCACCCGTGACTGCAGAGGTGAGGCTGTCTGTGCAGACCTCTGTTAGATGTCCCTGCCCTCCTGCCTGCAGCATCGAATCTCATTTCAACGTGAAGAGCACCCTGGACAGAGCAGCCTGCTGTCGGAGCAGAAACAACCCTGAATAAGGTTAATGAGTTCCCTGTGCTCTGCTGTCCTGGCCTCTGACCCCACCCCCCCGCTGCTGTGGGAGCCTGGACATGCTGGCTGCCATCTTCTTTTGAGGACCTCACTGTCTTGGTCTGACCAGCACCTTGCCTTGTTGTCCTGGGTTTTACTGACCTGCTAAGTCGGTCTCATCCCGGTGCTTTCTGTGTTTTGGTGTGATTGTTCTGAGTGGATCTCTTCCAGTACTTTGCTTAAGGGATATTACTTGTCATCTGCACGAATGGAATTGTTTGACTACGTTCACGTTACCTGTGACCAACGGCTTGCCTTGACGGGGATACTACTGAGCTGGGAGCTTCTGAACCCTCGGAATTTCCTGAGTGCTGGGAGGTTCTTTGTTATGCTAACGAGATGACTCAGGGAGAGCCCTGGCTGGCTGCGGAATGGGGGCTGGTAACCAACCTCGGATCAGTCGGTTGGAACATTGGACCAGCATCTCTAACCTTCTTTCGATTCTCACCCCCCAGTGACAGAATTCAACATGCGCAGGTCAGAAATGCCCTCAGTCTCACCACAAATTCCCCTTTGCTCCAGGTAGTTTTTAATCCCTCTACTCCCCTCTACCCCATCATCCATTTTTCTCTCCCAGTTCTTGAAAAGCCCAGTAAACGTGTTTTCTGGCTGCACGTGAATTACGAGCAGCTGAGGTCTCAGCTTCTCTACACCGGCATCCACAGCGGGGCAGATGCTCGGGGTAGGCAGGCTTCTCCAGTCCATCCTGCCCAACCCGCTGCCGACCCCCACATCGCCTTTATCATGACCCGTAGTGCCTCTGGCCCACAAAGCCTCACCTCCCATCCCTTCCAGACTTCTTTTTATTTAGAACTTTTTAAAAATTAATTTATTTTCTTTTATTTATTTTTGGCTGTGTTGGGTCTTTGTTGCTGCGCACAGACTTTCTCTAGTTGTTGCGAGCGGGGGCCGCTCTTCATTGCGGTGCGCGGGCCTCTCACTGCGGTGGCTTCTTTTGTTGTGGAACACAGGCTCTAGGCGCACGGGCTTCAGTAGTTGTGGCTCGCGGGCTCTAGAGCACAGGCTCAGTAGTTGCAGCGCACGGTCTTAGCTGCTCCGCAGCATGTGGGATCTTCTGGGACCAGGGCTCAAACCCATGTCCCCCACATTGGCAGGTGGCTTCTTTTTATTTTTTTTTAATGGCTGTGTTGGGTCTTCGTTGCTGTGCGTGGGCTTTCTCTCTAGTTGCGGCGAGCGGGGGCTGCTCTTCGTTGTGGTGCACGTGCTTCTCATTGTGGTGGCTTCTCTTGTTGTGGAGCATGGGCTCTAGGCACGCGGGCTCAGTAGTTGTGGCTCACGGGCTCTAAAGCGCAGGCTCAGTTGTTGTGGTGCATGGGCTTAGTTGCTCCACAGCATGTGGTATCTTCCCGGACCAGGGCTCGAACCCGTGACCCCTGCATTGGCAGGAGGATTCTTAACCACTGTGCCACCAGGGAAGTCCTGGCAGGTAGATTCTTAATCACTGGGCCACCAGGGAAACCCTCAGACTTCTGTTATTAGAAAGTTCTTCCCCAGGAATGACTGACATTTGCCTCTGACGTTTTCCCCATTGGTCCAAGCTCTGCCCTCTGGACCACAAAGGTCAAGTTCTACCCCTTCCTCCAAGACTGATCTCTTACTTTTTCTCCAGCTGGGGGCTGGCTGCTCATCCTCCCACCTCCCTACCCTGCAGGGTCATCCTCTGAGCTCCCTACTCCAGTTTCCATGTCAGGCCTGCTCCACCTTCCTGGGAAAATAAAACCAACCTGCTTCTTTGTGCCCTCAACCACTTGGCTGCGCCCTATTCTACGTCTGCCCCCTCCTGGACACAAGGGCTCACTCGTGGCCTGGCCAACTCTAGCCACTGCGATGACCCGTCAGATGGCCTCCCTCTCCCTCTCTTCACCTCTCCCCAGCAGCCTGTGACCTAGACCCCACCTTGCTGCCACCTTGCCTCCAGGGTACACTCTCCCCTCTTTCCAGCATTCCCGCTCCCTTCGTCCCACGGGGCACGCTGATCTCCAGCCTCCTTAGGACAGCTTGCCCCCTGAAATTTCTCCTTCTCCCCTCAGAATTCACACCCTGCCTTGTCCAGCTTAGATGCTGCTCTGGGATGAATAGTGTTCCCCCCAAATTCATGTCCACTGAAAACCTCAGCATGTGCCCTTATTTGGAAATAGGGTCTTTGCAGATGGAATTAGTTAAGACAAGGTCATACTGGATTAGGGTGGGCCCTAAATCCAATGACTGGGGTCCTTGTAAGAAGGGGAAATTTGTAGAGAGATACAGGCACACAGACACACGGCGGAGATAGCCCCGTGAAGACAGAGCAGAGATCGCAGTGATGCAGCAGCAAGCCAAGCAATGGTGCTTTGTTCCAGGACACAGCACCCAAGGGGGTGTCCAGAGATGTTCCCTTCCAAGGGCAGGGCTGGGGGAGAGCGTTGTTAGGTGGGGACTGAGGAGGGGACCGAGCTGGCTGTGATGGGGCCCAAGGAGGTGGCGGGGAAGCGGAGTTACTTTGACCCATAGAATCTGAGGCAAATCTACAAACTGGAGGCACCAGTGACAATGGCCTTTCTCCACTGGAATGACTGTGAGAGCGGCCTTGCTCTGAGAGTGCCTCATCTTCAGCCCCAGGTTGCCGGTGAGGAAACAAGGCACGAAGGTTAAGTGATTCAGGCAAGGTCACGCAACAAGATGTCAGGCCCGCAATTCAGACCCATTTTTTTTCTGGACTCCAAACCCAAGACCAACTTAGTTTTCAGGGCTCAGTGCAGCCTGAAAATGCAGCCCTTGTTAAAAGAGTACTAAGACTTTCAAGACAGCAACAAAACGCCACTAAAGCCGAGTTTGGGAACCTGAAGCCACCCTGCCAGGGCTCAAGCTTGCAATCACTGTCCACACTGTACCTCTCCACGGGCGGGGGCTTCCCTCCTGCCATCGGATCCATCCCAAAGCCCCCTCTAAGGATGGATGATGCCTGGGCCATGTCTCTCCCAACCAAGTCCCTCTCTTAATTTTCCCTCCTCCTACATCATTCTGTCCGAAAGCTCTGAGCCCTGGGCAAACCACCAGTCCTCGCCAGAGCCCTGTCTCCTCGTTAAAAACAGTAAGGGTGTGGTCCACCATAGAAAGCGTCACCTGTCTGGCCAAAGAAAAGGGGCGGGCCCACGTCACGACTTCACAGGGAGGCCATGCCAGAGGCTCAGGAGCCCCCCACCCAGCCCCACGCAGGCACTGGGCCCACATCGGCCACCAGCTGGCCGGGCTTGCCGCCTCCAGGCACCCTCAGGCCCTTCACTCCGATATCTCCTTTTGTCCTCAAAAGAGCCCTCCAGGCAGCGGTCAGGATGTCTCCCTTTTCCAGGTGAGGGCACTGAGGCTGAGGTGAAGGAAGCAGCTGGAGCCACCTGGCCTGTGGGCGGGGGGAGCGCCAGCTCTGGGGGCACGTGGAGCTCCTGCCAGAGAGAATGAACCGGCACAGACTGTGGAAGTGAGCCTTCAGGGTAGCCTCGATGGGCAGCCACAGGTGAAAGGCCCTGTTGATCTCTGGGGGACTTCGAGTGAGACCCTGGTGTCACATCTGTGGGAGATTTTATCTGTGCCTGGCTGTCCTGTCCCTAGTGATGCCTGCATTGCTCAGCTGAGTTGAGACCTGGATTCCACTGGTAACTATTGGCAATACCATCTCTTAATTGAAATCGTAAGACAATGAGAATAATCATTAGCATTTTCTCCAAACAGGTCCCTCTGCCCAGTGTTATCCTGGGCTGCCCGCCTGAGGTGGAACCTCGGGCCCCACCTGCCCCCCGACCCCAGGGGCCCTCCTGAGAGGCAATGCCCTCCCTTCCCCTGCTGGGAGCTGAGAGCAGGTCGCCTCACGCAGAGGCTTTCCTACGATTGATGAAATGGATGCAGTTGGGTATTTTGTTCCGTTCGGGCTCTGCTGCCGCTGCTGATTTTGTCACCTGACTTGTCTCTGTTGGAGTTAGTCCCCTGAGCTGTGGGAGAGGCCCTGGCTGTAGGAAATCAGGGTGCACACCCCAGCCCCAGCTCTGCCCTCCCCTCCTGACATCCTTCTCCAGGAGGATTGTCCTTCAGATGAGCTGATCCCCTTCCACCCGCCCCCTTGTCCCCTTCTCCAGGCTCACCCCTGAGCCAGGAAACCCCAAGTGCAGTGGCCGCAGAGGAAGTCCTAGCCCAGCCAGAAATGAAAAGTGCTACCAAGTTTCAAGGGGCTCTGCCTCCAAAGGGTAGGAAGAATCAGGACTGACACCCTCAGGGGCTTGGGGCCAAAGAACAGAGAGGTGACCCGAGGGCCGCTGCCCACAGCAGGGCCCCCAACTCACTGGGGCTGCACGGGTTTCCCTGACTATGAGAGTGGATCTAGAATGTTCTCTGAGCATCCTCTGCTGTGCTTTGGGTCGACCCTTCTACGGCCGGGCTGCAAAGCCACTGGCAGGGACCAGGGGTTGAGGGCCGCCCGCACTTTTGTCCTCTGTCTTGGTCGTAGGGCTGCTTCGGGACCAGGATGAGTCTGTGTTCAGATCACTCTGCCTGAAATCTGGTGGCTCCAGAATCATTCAGAATGCTTGGGCTCTAGGGCCCTGACAGGCGCAGAGAGCATTTTGGTGTTGGAGGGGGATGTGCAAAGGCCCACACAGGGGAGCCTGCCTCGTGCCCTAAATCCCCAAGACTACCAGTGAACCAGCTAAGCCAGGCTCAGCTTAGGTGCTAAACGGCCTCTGGGCGGGGGAGGGAGTGGGGTTTGGCCTGCGGCCCTGGTCCTGAGGCATGTGGTGGCCTGGGGAAGGGCAGTGGCACCATGTGGCTCAGCCCCGTTGGGACTGATGCTGGTGTGGCACAGGTGCGGGGAACCAGCTTCAGAGCAAAAGTGGTTAGAGCCACAGGCCCAGAAGACAGAAAGAGCCGGGCGGTAGGGGTGCCCCCGCCATGTGACGGGGCAGCACTTGAAGTAGGGAGTGAGACACCTTCTGCCATGGAGGAGCCTGGCCTGGCCCGGCCATGGGGGAGCAGATCCAGGTCTCCTGCTGCACCACAGTCTCTTCCCGGGTTGGTGACTCAGCACAGGGGTGTGCCCAGATTAGTATCCAGCAATACCGTAGCCACACGAAGAGACAGTCAGGTATCAGTAGGACAGCTGAGCCGGGGCAGGGGTGGGCGCTGACCCTGCACACACAGATGGCCAAATGAAGGCCTCCTGCCCACCTATCCCAACCCCCTTCCCCACACCCCCCAATCAGCATCCATCTGCCTGGGCACTGTTACTCCACCTACAAATTCTTCTCAGGTTGTGCCTTTCGGCTGGAGACCTGGGGCCTTGGGTACCAGGATGCTGTGGAGGGTCACTGCCTATGAGGCCAGGAGCAGGCATCTGGAGTTCACTGCCTCAGTTTCCTCATCTGTAAGATGGGGGCAAGTTTGAGTGAAGACCTTTAATACTCAGCATGGGGTCCTCAGTAGATGTGAGGCATCACAGCTCTTTTCTCCACCTTTAGAGGGGAGTCGGACCCCGGGAGGTGGGGGATTATCTGGGAGGGGGCAGGTCTGGCCTATCTCCTCCCTACGGGGAGGCTGCTCCCAGTTGTGGGGCTCAGGGAGCCCCAGTGACACCCTGGAAATGCCCATGTCATCAGCGTGGCTTGGGGGTCTATTTGTTCTCAAGAAGCCTGGGGGCATAGTTACAGGTGTCTCCACATGTCTGATTCCCTGGTCTACTTGTCCCCCAGACACCCGTATCCCAAGAAACGGCCTCACCATCCTCCCAGTTGCTCAGCTCAGAGCCCAGGAATCTTTCCTAATCCTTCTCCATCTCCTACCGTTCCCCCAGTCTCTCCAGTCCAAGCATCAGTGAGTCTCTCAGGGCTTCCTTCAAAACAGGTCTCCATTCCCTCCTCTCCAGGTCCTGCTACTGGCCAGGTCCAGGCTTCCATCGTGTCATCCATGCCCTGGGATCCCACCTCGCCCCTGCATGATCTCACAGACCTGAGAGCAAGGGCCGGAATCTCCCGCCTTGCATTCTCAGCTCTGCCTGACTGGCCTTCCTGAGCCAGACCTCCTGTTTCTGTCTCTCTCTGTCTCTCCTTCTCTGCCTCTCCCTCTCCCCTCCTCCCCTCTGGGGGTTTCCTCCCAAAGATCTCATCCCCCCTTCCCAGCTCCTTCCTGCCCTCGGGCCCTCTGTCCAGCACATTTTGTCCCCTGACTCCACCCGGTCAGCTAGATTTCAGAGATGCCCTGACCTCTAGGTTTGAGGTGCGGCCGGGCCTTGTCACAGCTGCCCAGTTCTCTGCATAGCAGGGGTTTCCCCTTTGGTTACTTTATCTGTGGACTAACTCCCCCTCCACCCCGACTCTTGGCTCCGTGAGCTCAGGGGCTGTGTCTGTCTTCCCCTTTGCTCGTCTGCTTCCCAGCTCAAGGACAGTGCTGACCACAGAGTATGTGCTCACTCAAGTGGGCTGAGTGGAGCGAACAGATGCGCTGCGCTGTGCACCTCACCCCGCCACCGCCGTGGGCGTCCAGCAGGCCCTCTCACGGATGCACAGTCATCTTAGCATTTGCCCAGCCCTTGCCGTGTGCCTAGGTTCGGACGGATGAGCAGATGCATCAGCCACCCTGAAGATAAGCTCTTGTTACGCCCCCGCCTCCATCCCCAACACACCCATTAACACGATGCAACCAAGGGACACACCGTGAGTTTGGGTGAGAAGTGATGAGCGCATTTAGAAAACACTGGGGAGAGCAGTGGGATGGCCATGAAGGAAGTGGCCCTTGGTCCGGCCTGGACCTAGAACAGGAGAGTGAACGTTTTCTTTAAGTACAGAGTTAGCACAGGACCTGGGCACTCCACCCTGAGGTGCTGACCCGGGAGAAATGAAAACTGGTACAAATAAGTACCCGTGCACACGTGTTCACGGCAGCACTGTCCTCAGGAACCAAAAGGTGGAAACGACCCAAGTGTTACAAATGGATGAACAGATAAACACAATGTGGCCCATCTACACAATGGAGTATCACTCAGCCACAAACAGGAGTGAAGCGCTGACACCTGCTACAATACGGATGAACCCAGAAAACATTCTGCGGAGTGAAATCAGCTGGACACAAAGGCCACGTCGTGTACGATTCCATTGATGTGAAATGTCCAGAGTAGGCAAATCCATAGAGACGGAAAGATCAGTGGCTGCCTAGGGCTGGGGGTTGTGGGGAAACAGGGCATCGCTGGTAATGGGTGCTGGATTTCTTTTGGGGGTGATAACAGTGTTTTGGGGACTTCCCTGGTGGTGCAGTCGTTAAGAATCCCCCTGCCAGTGCAAGGGACACGGGTTCGAGCCCTGCTCTGGGAAGATCTCACATACCGTGGAGCAACTAAGCCCGTGCGCCACAACTACTGAGCCTGCACTCTAGACCCCGAGAGCCACAACTACTGAGCCTGAGTGCCACAACTACTAAAGCCCTCATGCCTAGAGCCCGTGCTCCACAACAAGAGAAGCCACTGCAATGAGAAGCCCGCACACCGCAATGAAGAGTAGCCCCCACTCGCCACAGCTAGAGAAAGCCTGGGCGCAGCAACGAAGACCCAACGCAGCCAAAAATAAATAAATAAATTTGTTTTTTTAAAAAAGTGTTTTGGAATTGATCATGGTGACGGCTGTATAACTCTGTGAATGCACAAAAAATCCTTGTATTGTACACTTAATTTTGGGGGGCATTCAAGATGTTTTTATTTTCAGAGCCTTGTGCCCTTTAAATGGGTGAATTGTATGATATATGAATTGTATCTCAATAACGCTGCTATTTAAAAAAAAAAAAAAAGGAGGTAGTGTTTCTGGAGCCGACACCTGCCAGGCGTGTCCTGAGCACGTGTGTGCAGCGGCACACCTTGCCCACCATACCCTGTGCCTTGGGGACGGCTGCCGCCTCTCTTACAGATGGGAAACTGAGGCTCAGACAGGGCGCTTGCCCAAGCTCGCAGGGTCTGCTGGGGGTGGTGAGGACTCACACGCAGTGTGTGTGGCTCTAGACCCTGCACACTCAACCACCACCGTGTCCGCCGCTAGCACAAGGTGAGCCCGTGATGAGGTCAGCCATCGCCTTGCACGTGCTCTGGGGGTCGGGACTCTGTTAGGTTGGGCTGAAAGCGATGGTGCTGCCAGCTCAAGCTTTGTCCACGGGACGGGAGGGGGGACACTGGGAAGACTGAGCTTCACATCTTACCAGGGACCAGAGGAAGCCGAAAGTGTGGCCAGGCTGCCCCGCACCCTCCATGCACAGCGCACCTGGCTCTCTGCCTGCCCCCACCTCGAGGCCCCTGAGCTTAGGTCTGGTTCTCTCCCCTACACTCTGCTTTGCCCTGCCCAGCTCTGCCCGAACCCTTCAATGCTCTGAGGCCTCCTAGGACTCCATGGCGGTGGTGGGGGGACTGCAGCTCATCCTGTACCTTGTACTGTAAATACAGATACAAGTATTACAATTTGGTTTAATATTTAATATCATTGGGTTAATACGCATTCCAAACTCCATAAATAATCATTAGCTGAGGGTTCTAATTGCGCTGGTGGGATCCGACTTCATGACTAATTTAAAGACCAAAGACATTCCCAGATTCAGCTCCCCAAAACACCATAAATCAACCTGCAGCCCCATCTCTGTAGTTAGAACCACTGGGCTAAGCCGAGGAGAGGGCAGGCTGCTGTGGGCCTTTGCCCAAGCCGCCACAAGCATGCTGCCTGGCTGGGCAGGGGGCTGGCAGGCTGCCACTGTGGGGCTTGGAAGCCCCACAGGTCAAGGGGCAATGTCAGCTGCGAAGGTCGCATCTTGGGAGGGGGCCGGCATGGTGGGGGAGGCAGTGTTGGAGGCTGAAGAAATGAGCTGCTTGCAAAGGAAAGCAGAGGAGGGTGGGCAAGCCTACTGGAAAATTCTGTGGGCTCAGGGGATGCCGTATACAAATCAAAAAGCCCTGGAACAGTCAACTTGGCAGCCTCCAGGCCCTGCTCACCCCGTGCAGGATGCTCCGGGAGGTGAAAGGTTGTCTCAGCAGTGTTCTGGGTACAGCAACCCATGTGGGCCCTGGGGTTTCTGCCCAAGCAAAACCCTAAGGGCTTCATGCGTGGGGAGTAGGTTTCCCAAGACTACGTACCCCAAATCAGGGCACATGGTCTGGCTAAAGAGTTTTGTTTGGTATGAGAAGGGAGCCTGAAAAGGATAGACTGCAAATACATACAAAATCCCACTTTCAGGGTTGTATAGTGATAGTGAGGTGCCACATCTGGAATTGGGATCAGCCCAGAAGATCTAAGACATGGGTTGGCTGTAGGGCAGGCAGCGGCATCCCCTCTCTTGGCCCTCATCCTCGGGATTCCCTCTCCAGCCCTGGGAGGTCGGCAGCACCAGGGGTCCCGATGGCTGTCCCTGGTTCCAGGCTGCCTGCAAAAACAGCATCAGAGGAAAGAGGTCTCCTTCCTCAGGAAAGCCGAGGACCCAGCTGCTGGTACCCTAGTGGAGGGGCGAGACCCCCAATGCTGAGCTGTAGGCGTCACCCCAGTCTTGGGGGGTGGCTCAGGTGTTGCCACATAACACCTGTTTCCAGAAGGTGGGAGCTGACGCCCTTCCTGACCCTACCTCTTGGCTGTTTCAGGCTGGCAGGAGCCCCCTGACCAGCAGGACCCCACCGGGTAGTTGCCTGTCCAGCAGGCTGGGAACCAGGGGGTGTGCCAGGCCCATCCTGACCTGTGTGCGGCTCGCATTCACCCCCACACTGGCCGGGCCTAAGCCTCAGCCTGGCGCTCTGCCAACTACAGCCTCACACTGAAGATGCTGCCAGGTTAGCCCTCCTGTCCCTGCTCTGGACAGAGGCTGCAGGGCCCCATGTCTGCTTGGCTGGAGTAACCAGGGTGCATGATACTGGAATGGGAGGAGCCTAAGCCCAGCCCCTCTGGGACAGATGAGGGCATGGAAACCTGGAGAGGACAGGGCTTGCCCGGGTCACATGGCCAGTAGAGGCAGGGCCAGCATCTGGACCCGCTCCAGACACCATCACTTCCTGGAGGAAGTGACGCCAACAACAGGTTTTGACCGAGTGCATTCGTGGCACCTGCCTTTGTATTGTCACCTCATCCACTTTCTCATATGCTTCTCTCACAGCTCCCCGAGGTGTGCACCATTTATATGCCCATTTTACAGATGAGGAAACTGAGGCTTAGAGAGTTTCAGACACCCAATCACTAAGTGGCAGAGCTGGGTCTAAAACTCCACACTGTGATAAGGACGGGGATAGGGGAGAGGGCAGGGGAGGGGCTGGTGATGCCATGAGGCTGGTGTGGAAGGTGGTCTGAGTTCTTGGGAACCAGCAGGAAAAAAGACACGGAATCAGGTTAGCAGGACGTGTGTCTCTACTTCTCTAGGGTGGACATGTAGAAGGTGCTTCATATTTACTGACTTGGCTTGTACATCCCCTCTGATGTTTATAATAGTCCCTCTTTTGGGGACTTCCCTGGTGGTCCGGTGGGTAAGATGCCGCACTCCCAATGCAGGTGGCCCCGTTCAATCCCTGGTCAGGGAACTAGATCCTGCATGCATGCTGCAACTAAAAGTTTGCATGCCACAACTAAGAGTCTGCATGCCACAACTGAAGATCCCACATGCTGCAACTAAGAGCCAGCACAGCCAAAATAAATAAATAAATAATAAATAAATGAATACTTTTTTAAAAGTCCCTTTTTAAACTATTTGTGCTCTGGGACCTCTAATGACGCCAAGATTCTGGCGGGTGGAATGAGTGCCCTGTTGCGATAGCCCTGGGCAGCGGCAGCTCGGAGTCCGGTGTGCGGTGAGTGCTTGGCAATGAGACTGAATGAAAGACCACGTGACGCAGTTCAAGTAACTCACGGGCAGCACGTCTGGCCGGCAGCTCCTTGCCACCTTCTCTGTCCAGCTAGTATTTTCTTGATAACTGCAAATGTAGACATTCCCTACAACTAGCGAAGCAGATCTGCTTTGGAGAGATGTGAACCTTACCAACTGGGAACTCTGGGCTCTGCCCGCCCACCCTGGCAGGAGACCACCTCCTCTGAAATGGGGATGCAGATTGGTCCTTATCATCAAGAAAGTTAGGAAAAAGGACCAGCATCATCTTGGGGGGAACAGCTGGAGGTCTCAGCGACCAAAAGGGTAAAGACACTGGTCCAGGAGAGCTTGGTTAATAGTGGTGTGTAGGGCGGTGAAGGGCAGTGGCGGCGGTGGTGGTGGAGTGATCCCGAAAAGTGACTGTCAGGAACTGAATTTTGTCCCACAAATTCATATGTTGAAGCCTTAACCCCCAACGTGACTGTATTTGGAGATGGGGCCTCCAGGGAGGTAATTAAGATGGAATGAGGTCATCAGGGTGGGGCGCTGATCCGATAAGGGTTAATGTCCTTATAAGAAGAGGAAGAAACACCAAAGATCTCTCTCTCTGTCCCATGTGCACACAGAGGAAAGGCCATGTGAGGACACAGGGAGATGGTGGCTATCTAGCAGCCAGGAAGAAAGCCCTCACCAGAAATCAACCCTGCGGTCACCTTGCTCGTGGACTCCCCAGCCTTCAGAACTGCGAGCAATGTCTGTCTGCCATTGAAGCTGCCCAGCCCACGGTATTCAGTGTGGCAGCCCCATGAGGCTAACACAGAGGCAAGCCGGCATCTGCTGATGGGACGGTTTGGCTTGGATGGTGACGATGATGTTGGTAATGTAAACATTTCCATTTACAGGCGCAACAGAAAGTAAAATGAATGATTTTACTGTCAAATTTTGAGAATCGTGTTCCACCTGTGTTATGTGGCTGCGGATCTTAGGCCCAACACTCAAAAGGCTCAGATCTAAGTAGTAGCTGTCTGCTGCCTGGGATGTAGAATTCCAGGTGCCCAGGGCTGGGTGCAGCAAGCCTGCCAGCCAGCTGCAGGACACACTCCCTCAGAGATGCTCTTGCATCTCTGTTGTGAAGCTGGGCAGGCAAAGGAAGGGACCCTGATGCTGTGCTCTTCCTCTCCTCTCTCACCACCCCCCAACCCCCTTGGAACTCAGGGGAATGTCTTGGGAATTAAAGCAGCGGTGCATGTCTGCGTGCGTGCGTGCGTGCGTGCGTGTGTGTGTGGTGTGTGGTGTTCTTCCCAGAATAACCTAGGGTGGCAACGGGTGGTCCAGAGAAAAGATCACATGTCACCATCGAGAATATCACCACGTCCACAGAAGACCAAACAGCAGCTGCAGGTATAGATAGAAGTCACAAGCCAACACGTGTGCACACACATGTGCACACACAACTCTAAGGAAACCGTGAATCCATCAGAAAAGGAAGCACGCAGTCCTGGGTGTGATGCATGACAGACTGAAGAAGAAATGAAGGTGTGGTGACTCAGGAACCCGATGGCTGGTTGGGCACAGGACACACACACACACACAGTCCAGGGATACCAGGCCTGCTGTGCTTTCCACAGGTACCTTCCAAACCCGCTCTGCAAGCAATTCTAAAGGGGGACTTCATATTCACCTGTCATGTGCGACAGGTTGGTCCTTTGGCATCAGCTTAGTGACACCTTTGGAGGGAATGTACTCCTTTGACGGGTATGCATTTTAGAGAGTGAATTTAAATTAAGGCTGTAGTTATGTAAATGGATTGAAGGAACACATGGGCTGGGGGCTCTGGAAGGTGGGATCAGACGTCATGCTGTGTGTACACCCTGTGTCAGAGCAGAACAGAATAAACTGACCTTACTTTTCACACCCCCAGGTACCCCTGCGTACATGCCAGCCTGAGACCAGGGACAGAGCAGAATGCCAGGGCAGGCTGTCTGTGGGTGGGCTCCTCACATTTCCATTACAGAAAAGCTGTGGGCACGTGGGGCATGGCTCTGCCGTCCATCACATATTGCTTAGAACATCCTGGGCAGAACCTTCCATAAATCAAGGGTGGGAGAGGCAGTGAACCAAGCACGTTAGCTAAGGAAGGGCTGCTTGAAAGATGATCTGCTGTCATTCCCAGACTACATGAATCACCTCCGTTGGCAGGTGGGGCAACAGATTTAGCAGGAGCTTCAGAGCCAGACAGACCTGGGTTCCAGTCACAAGCGCAGGCCAGCTGTGTGGCCTTGGGGGCTTCCTATCATCTTCAAACCTGAGCTTCTTTATTTGTGAAATGAGACCAGCGTTGCAGAGTTGGGGACGGGTAGAGGTGCTGTGTTGGGAATTCTCCAGGTGCCCAGGGCACAGAAGGGCTGGCGTTGGCGTGTGGTCATGCCAAGATGGCCCAACTGCCCTTGGGAGAGTGCATCGGCATCCAGAGCCCAGCCCAGCTCTGGTCCTGCAGTGACCACATTGTGAGATATTGCTGAGGTTCATGCCCCATGGTGTATGGATTGAACTGCCATCATCAAGGGCTTGTTTTTTTTTTTTTTTTTTTTTTTTTTTTGCGGTACGCGGACCTCTCACTGTTGTGGCCTCTCCCGTTGCGGAGCACAGGCTCCGGACGCGCAGGCTCAGCAGCCATGGCTCACGGGCCCAGCTGCTCCGCGGCATGTGGGATCTTCCCGGACCGGGGCACGAACCCGTGTCCCCTGCATCGGCAGGCGGACTCTCACCACTGCGCCACCAGGGAAGCCCCCTCAAGGGCTTTTAACACATCAAAAGGTGTTAAAATCGATAAGTGGCCTTGAGGGTTTTGTTTTTAAGTACATATATGCATAATCTTTCCCTTGGCCAAGCTCATCCGGTGCTGGCTTTGGGTGCTCAGAGATCCTAGTGAACATACTAGTCATCAGGGAAATAAACAGCCATTAGGCTGAAAACAGACGCGTCCACATAGGCACAACCCATTAATGTGATCACTGTGGAGCTGGTCCATGGACTTTGCTGAGACAAATGTATCTGGGCGGTGCGGGGTGGGAAGGGGATGACAAGAGAAGAACATTAATTCAGAGGTTGTCGTATTGGGTTGCAGTTTTATTTGCTTCTTGAGATAGTCTGACCAAATGCCCTGCAGCTTATTACTGACCAGGCAGTTCTGGAGTGGGTTTGGGAGAGCAAAGGGACGGGGTCTGGGACACAGGGAGCTGGGGTGGACTCCCCTGCAAATACAAATCAAGGAGAAGTTTGAAAACACAGGCATAAAAGAAGGAGTGCGGGAGTGGGGCTGAGAGTGGAGGGAGCTGCTGTGCTGGCTGAAGAAAGTTCAGGAAAACTTCCATGTCAAAATGCTTTCCCCCTAAGGGATTCGCTGATGCATTTCCCTTTTAGAAAAGCGTTCTTTTCTGCTCTCGGGAGCTTAATTTCATTCGGAATGAAAAATGACGAGAGTGAATTGGACGAGCGGCTTGGACCCAGCCTGAACCGCTAGCTCAATGCACTTCATGTTTATTTAGCTGAAAGCCTGAGTGGGAAGCAGTTCCCTGCACCAAAGCAGAGGAAAGACGGGCATGGGGTGGGCAGGGAGGGTCAATGCACGGGTGTGTGGGCGTGGGCAGGCTGCTAATTCAGACGGGGTCCTTGAGGTGCCGGGAGAGGGGGCCGAGAGGGAGAGGCCACCTCTGATGGGGGATCATGCCACACCCTCCCTGGGCCGCCTGGACCCCTCAGGATGTACCTGCACGTGGCAGGCCGTCCTCACTCTCTGAGCATCCCCAGACGTTGGTCAGAACTGTCACCCACACCTCCTCCAAGCCCAGCAGTCGACTGTACAACGGCAGGTCCAAAGTGCGAGGGGGGCCAGCTTACCAGCGGGCTGGGCAGGCTCCTGGCTCCAGGGTAGGCTAGAGGAAGAGAAAGCTGGACCCCTGGAAAGCCAGACTGACCCTCAGTTCTACCTGGCGCTCATTAGCACCAACATCTTTGCAGTTCGAGTAGCCCAGTGAACGGTTCTTACTTTAACTGCGTGAGAAATAGAACTAAAGGGAAACAGAGGAAACGGCCAGCACCTCGCGCGATCTAAGTGGCCCTGTTTTCAAAGCAGGTGTGGGAAGTTTCCATTTTCAGGAACGACATCAAGGCAGGGGTGGGAAGGGAGCTTGTGCTGAAGTTGTGGATATCTTGCCACATGGGCCAGGAGGGAGCAGCCACTGGTGGTAGTTTTTGCTTTCTTTCATTGTTTCGTTTTTATAGCTCCTAGAATAAAGGACAGAGATGAAAGTTTCCCCATGGTAAGATAACATTCCTATTTTTCACGTGAGTGCAGTCTGGGTTTGGAAATGCACCAGATCAAGGTGAGACTGGTCGTATGTGCTGGACCTGGAGAGAGGACCCGTGGGGAGGACGTGCTGGCCCCTGGAAGTGCGTTTCTGACGCACGTGTAGTCGAGGGCCCTTCCTGATCCCAGAACCCAAGCCGCGGCCGGTCAGGCAGGAATGGGGGGCTCTAGCATCAGGTTAGCTGTGGCCTCAAACACTGGCTCCAGCTCCTACAACTGAAGATTTCAAAACGAAGATTTTTCCCTTTGTTCATGGAATTGTCCCGTTCCTTTATGTACTTCTGTACTTAGAAGTGGAAACGTATTCTGAAAGCCAGCTGATTTTTATCTGCTGCACGTTCTCATGGGCCTGTGCCTGGCGTGAACAGTCTTGTCTCAAATATAGGCTTGCTTTGGAGAATGGGGCAGAAAGCCTGTGTGCTGTTTGGGGTTTAGAAAAGCTTTTGATAAAGCTTGGGTTATGATATTTAATAACTTGCTTAAATGTTTTGTTTGTTATCTCAAAATTCATAATCCAAATACCTTGTTCATAAATCAACAGCAATAACAAGGAGAAGCATAAAAAATGGGGGAGCAAGGCAATCAAGCCGTGACCCTTTTCGGCACTGAAGGCATACAGTAGTCACAAGGAGATGAACGGCGGCCTTGCACTTGGACAGATGCCTCCTCAGCGCTGTCTGAGAGCACTTTGGGGCCATGAAGGGGCCAGAGAGATGGCAGGCTTGGGGCCCTTCATTCTTGTTCAGCCCTGGTGCTCAGAGGGAAGGGGAGTGGTCCCAGAGAGAGCCTGAGCTTTGTGGACACTCGTGGATTTGAAACCCTGCCCAGATATTTCTGCCTGGGTGACACCAGGGAAATGGTTTCACTTGCTGAGCCTCAGCTTTCTCATTGGCAAAATGGTAGTGGTGGTACCTGCCCCTCAGGGTGTTGGAGGATTAGGGAGGTGGTGCTTGACGAAGCAGGCCCTTGGCAAGGAGTAGCCGAACCCTATTCTGGGGCTGTGAGCTTCTCCCAGCTCCCACAGAAAAGCTGCTGTCCCCCTTTTTCTGTCCCAGACAAGTGGGCAGTCAAGACACAGTGAACATGCCTATGGAATTCCCATTGCCTTTTCCTGATCCGTGTGGACGGGATGGTGCCAGTTCACAACCACGCATTCACGCGGGTTCACACGATGAGTTACCCTCATTTCTGACTGTCTCCAGTGAGCAGGGCCTCCACAGATTCTAGCATAAAGTTGTTTCTGCCCCAAAGCCACTTCACCAAGTAGCTAATGTTCTGTAGACAAATATTTAAATACACCAGAGAAGCTTGATTTTACAGGAACCCCACTGTGAGTTCTGTGGTGGCCTGAAGACCCATCACAGGACCCCAAACCACCGGTTCCTGTCACTGCTTTAGAAAGGCTGCATTTCTGTGCACTGGGTTCCCTTCAAGTCCTGTGCAGATGCCAATGAACAGGGAGGGCACTAGCGTGAAAACGTGCCTCTGTCGGACCCCCTGTGCGGTGCCCTCCTGGAAGGTGGTGCCGATCCAGAAGTCTGTGGCTGTTGCCGATAAATGGCTGTCTTACCCCTCCGAGCGCTGGCAGGGACTCTCTGATGTCACCGGTGACTACGCTGGATTGGTTCCTGCGCCATAGTGGTCACCTGGAACTTTCTAGAACTTCCTTCCTCTTGGGACAGCCTGGCAGTCCGTGGCTTCTCAGCTCAGTTGAGTGGGGCCCTAGCCCATTCTTTTTTTAAAAAATAAATTTATTTATATATTTTTGGCTGTGTTGGGTCTTTGTTTCTGTGAGAGGGCTTTCTCTAGTTGCGCGAGTGTGGGCCACTCTTCATCGCGGTGCGTGGGCCCTCACTGTCGCGGCCTCTCTTGTTGCGGAGCACAGGCTCCAGACACGCAGGCTCAGTAGCTGTGGCGCACGGGCTTAGTTGCTCCGCGGCATGTGGGATCTTCCCAGACCAGGGCTCGAACCCGTGTCTCCTGCATTGGCAGGCAGATTCTCAACCACTGCGCCACCAGGGAAGCCCTCTAGCCCACTCTTGCAGCCATGTTCCCCATGCCCCCTGCTGCCGCCTGCAGTCCTACCCCGAAGGGAGAAAGACTCCCCATCTCCTGCCCCCATCTCAGTTCCCCAGGTCTCCCCTCCTTCCTTGGCTTGTTCCCAAAGGCTGGCAAAGCCTGTCGAACAGGACACGTTGTAAGGGAGGCACTTAACGCCCTGCGCCTGATACTTATTAGCTGTGCAGTGACAGTGTGCACAACCCTGGGCTGCTTCCTCCTGATATCTGATGGGGCTTAATACTGCTTCCTGCCTTGCCAGCTGCCCCCAGAGAGCCGAATCTCCAAAGCCTTTCTGTAACCACGCCCCCCACCCCACCCCTGCCCCAGGGCTGATTCTGGTTCCTCTCCCTTGGTGTTGAGATAAGCAAAGGGTGGGATGTGAAGAGGATGAATCCAGGCTGTGTGTTAACACGGAAGCTGGATCAGAAAGCCCAGCCCTGCTGACCAGCTGGAGTGAGGGCCGAGGGGCCCAGCAAAGGGACACCCTCTGAGGACTCCCCTTGGTCCTTGTGAGACTGTGTCCTCCACGGGTCCTGCAGGAGCACATCCACTCTCCTCCTTGGAGAGAGAGCTGAGAACAAGGGGCTAGGAGCGAGGTTCCCTTCCCCCCCGAAGCTCTGACTCTGGAGCAGGCACTGCAGTGAGTAGAATAGATTTACGTGAATGAGGACAACGCAGTGTTGGGAGACTCTGATGGTGCCTGTTGTAGAGCAAGGGATGCTTTTTCCCAAGCAAACGACGGCCCCCCATTCCCCTGGTCCCTGAGGTCCTGCCTGTGCTAAGGCAGAGGGGTCCCTGCCTGTCAGCCCCCGGGGACGAGGAGGACCATCAAGTGACACTTCCACCTGGAAGGCACCAAGCTCCCCCTCACCAAACACCGAAACAGCATTTCCCCAACCCGCAGAGACCCTGGAGTGTCTGTGCAGAGGGATGGAAATTGGGTTTCAATTGATTCATTTTTCCTCCAGATTAGGTTTGCATTGAGCAGGGGGCAGGTGGGGAGAGATGGATCAGCGTGGGTGCCTGGGACGCCCTTTTTTCACAGCTCAGCATTCTCCCTCTCTGCTCTCATGCTTGGCAAAATCCACAACGTGGGTGCCCCCAACCGGGACCCCAGACAGGGACAGTCAACTGACAGGAGACCCAGTCAACAGCAGGTACCTGGGCCAGGTGTGTCACCTGGGGTCCCTGATGAGAATCGGCGGTTCTTAGGTGGGCTCTGTGGGTGGGGTGGGTGAGCACAAGAGAAAGAAGGAGCCGCCTTTGCTGGAGGGGCAGGTCCCACAGTGTTCCTCCCAGAGGCTTCCTGGTGTGGGGGCCGTGCTGACCATTGGCTACATCCTGTTTCTCCAACCATGAGCTTCTGGGATGGGAGAAGTCGAGGACAAGAGAGGCCTCACATTTTGTTTTCCCACAACACACACACTTGTCGAGGGCATCTTAAAGGGGAGCACTCCTACACGCATGCTCATAGCAGCTTATTCCCAACAGCCAAAGCTGGGAAGAGCCCAAGTGCCCATCCACAGATGAGTGGATAAACAAAGCGGGGTGCGTCCACCCAATGGCAGGTTACTTGGCACAAAGCAGGAATGGGCACTGACACTTGCTATAACACAGTGAACCTTGGAAACGCTATGCTGAGTGAGCAAAGCCAGGCACAAAAGACCCCATATGGAATGATTCCTTTTATATGGAATGTCCAGAATAGGGAAATCGATTGGGACAAAACACAGATTGGTGGTTGGCCAGGGCTAGGGGAAGGGAGAGCCTGGGGAGTGGCTACCTAATGGGTATGGAATTTCCCGTTCGGGTGATGAACACATCTTGGAACTAGATTGTGAAATACCACTGAATTGTTCACTTTGAAATGGATAATTTTATAGGAGGTGCAAACTACTATGTAAACAATAAATAAGATACAAGGATATATTGTACAGCACAGGGAATATAGCCAATATTTTATAATAACTATAAATGGATCATAATCTATAAAAATTTTGACTCATTATGTCGTACATCTGAAACGAATATTGTAAATCAACTATACCTCAATTTTAAAAAGAGTTTAAAAAGTAAAGACAGAAAAAGAAATAAAATGGATAATTTTACATTATGTGAATTTCACTTCAAGAACTTTTTGAAAAAATTAAATTAAAAAAAGAACACTCTAGAAATAAGGGAACTGTAATGGGACACAGAGATGGGGAGGATGGGGCGGGGGGTCTGAGTCAACTGCCTTGCATTTTCCCATCCCTTTAACATTCTTATTTTTGTATCTGGCTACAGAGAATGACAGGGTAACTGGCGTTTTTTGGTTTGTTTGTTGTTTGCCTTTGATGGCTTCCCCTCACCTTTCCCCTGCTCGTGGGGTTTCAGTAATTTGGATGTGCGTCCACTTGTCATCTGCTCTCAGCAGTATCCTTGGTTCTGAGAGATCAGGAAGCCCCAGATCCATCTGCAAACATTTAAGTTTTCATGGGCAGGTATCTCCACCACAATGTGCCAAGAGTAGGAAAATTTCAAGACAAGTGTGACCAAGACGAAGGCAAAGATCTCACCCACAGGCGCCCGCATCCTGTCTCTGACCCTGTCCCTGCCCTCGTCCTGGGCTGTGGGCTATGATGTGGACCAAGGGGTAGGCATGTGGAGGCGCGGCAAGGCTGGAATGGGGAGGAGATGTAAAATGCCGTGATATCAGCATCCTATCAAACTTGTTCAGATCGTTCAACTCGGACTTGGCCTAAGCAATCGCATCATTTGATCCCACGATGCCAGCAGGCAACGGAAACTCAGTCTCGTTTCTAAGAATTTTGAGAATCAGACTGGTTTCTATCTTACTCTGTGGCACCCTGGGTCATTTGCGAGGCTAAGCTCCTAAAATCTTGCAGATGTGGGGCAGGGGCAGGGGAGACAGAGAGATGGGAGAGGCCCGTGTAGAAGGAACATTCAGAGAGTTGATGGCCCAACACGCACTCACTCCAAAGCATGCACCAAGCACCCCCAGCTAAGCACTGCCTGGGCACTACGGATGAACGTCTTTCCCTGGGCAGGTGTGTCCACCTGTCAACTCAACCTTCCCATCTGGACATGTCCCAACGTTAACCCATCCAAAACCAAATCTCCGAGAGCCAACTTGTCCCTATTTCCTTGAGTGACCTCCACTTGCTCAGACCATGACTCTAGGGACAGCTGAAGCTTGTGTCTTTCTCTCACGCCCCACACACGATCCATCAAGCCCAGGGGAGTCCACCCTTGAAACAGCTGGACTTCCACCGTTCATCACCTTGGCTGTAGCCAAGCAAAACCTTCCACCTGGTCCAGCTGCTTCACTCTGGCCTAGGACACACTGTCTGTTGGCAACATGGCAGCCAGTGTGATCGATTTCCAAGTAAGTTGGATGGTGTCATGACCTGGCTGTAAACCCCTCCAATACCCCCATTTCACTCAAAGTAAAGCCAACATTCTCAGAAGGCCCCATCTGGCCTCCCCTTACTGGTTCTCTTCCAGAGTGTCCTCCTCGCTGTTCCACCTTTGGGTCTTTGCTCAGGTGTCACCTCCTCTGTGAGGCCTGCTCCCCACTTTACTTAGCCTCCAAGCACCCCTCTGTCCCCTCCCTCAGTCCCTGGGAGCTCCTGGGGCAGCACTTTTGTGTGTCTTGTTCTCCTCTGAATCCTCAGCCCCCAGAACGGTGCCTGACACGTGTTGGAAAGCAGTGAACTCTCACTGAACATCTGGATGATTGAAAGGAAAATGAAAAAGGCAGTCACAGCCCTCCAGGTGTCCCCAGGCCACCCAGGAGGACTGATAGGGGAACAAACACTCACAAGGCAGAGAGAAGTCATGGGTGCAGAGGTCTGCCCCGTCTGTTTATCCATCCAAAGAAAGTCCCCCCATGACTCAAGCTATCCCAACCCGCCTTCCCTCTCCAGACCCAACTTCCCAAGAGCGTAACCCCCAAACCACTGCCCCCTTTTATGCTTTCACATTCATCCACATCCTGATGTCTGGCCCTTCCACGCTGGTCAAGCTGCTTGGTGAGACTCCCCAGCTACAAAATGTGACGGATGTTTCTCTCTCCTTATTGACAGCACCTCTCACATGATCAGTTGCTCCCTCATTCCTGACACTCTCTGCCTCTGGCGGCCCCCACACCCCAGCACTGTGTCTGGTTGTTCCTTCTTCCATTTCTGCTTCCCCTGGGCTCTGGCTTCACATCGCTGGTCTTCCCAGACCAGCTGCACTCCAATGGGATGAATTATTCACCTCCGTGTTTCAGGTCCCCCTAAATATAATGACCCCCCAAATCGATATGTCTGACCCAGCACCTTCTCTGATTTCAGAGTTCATCAGAGAAATCATGGGGAGAGGTAGAACGTTCTACACAGAACGAACACCTTGTGAAAAGCACAAGTCCTGAAAGGGAAATAAGTATTGTGAACTTGTACTAGGAACTGGGTTGTTCAGTGTGGATAAAAAATGCTGGGAATGAGGAGAGGTGAGCAACGGGTTAGGCCAGGGGAGAGATGCCGGGAGGATATTGCCTCCATAGGAAATAGTCAGGTGAAATCAATCATGGGCATCTTCCTATTACGTGCACATCTGGGAAATTATGCACCAGAACCTGTAACCTCTGGCCTTCTGCCACCCATCATATCCTCAAAGAAACCCCCTCTAGAGGCAGAGAAAGGGGCACCAGACTTCTCTGATGGGTCTGGCACAGCTCTCTGCCCACTCTCTAGTCTCAAGTCCAACTTGGTGGCAGTCCGTGTGTAGAGAGAGCTATCCTGGGGCCCCCTGGTTGGCCCAAATCTTTGTCCCTTCAAGGCTGAGAAGCTGAAGGCAAAGGGATGGAGAGGAGCATAGAACGTTCTCAAAAACAAGATCTTATGTCTCCCCTGCAGATCAGTGGAGACGCAAGCACCAGTTTTGTTGACCACTCAGCATTGAGATCCTGCGGCCTTGTCTACCCTCAGCAGCCATCGAAGAAGCCAAACACTCAAGCCCCCAGTAACAACCCCCCTCCTTTACCCTTAGCCGTCCAGAGTGAGGCCTCCAAAAGCAGCCCTGTCTTTTCTGTTGAACCCACAGTTCACTGTCTCCTTTCTTTCCAGGCCGGTGACAGCCGACGGGCTGCTCTTTTCCACGTAAGGTTGGAACCCCTGGTCCAGCTTCCTGGCTCAGGGGACAGGCCTCCAGGACCTCACCTTTTGGAGTCACCTTTAAAGCTGCTTCTAGCACTCAAAGCTACCTCTCTGCTCTTAGCCTCTGGTTCGGAGCTTCCCCCAGAAAGTGGTGTATTTTATCTTTATGTGTCAGGATTTATATAAAAAGGGGATAGTTCAACTCTAAATGTAATGAGTTGGAAGAACAGCTCTCTGGTGGCTTTCTCTAGTGAACACGGCATCAATAACATTGATTGCTAAAAATAACTAATAACACGGGGCTAGGGGTGGCCAGGGACTGCTCCAACCCCGCCCCTGAAAGGGATACGAGGAAAGCCAGCTCTTGCCTCTGAACACAGGCTCCTCCAACAGCTGAGTGCCTGGTAGTGTTCAGCCAGAAGAAGGAGAAGAAAAAGCCCAGTGGGTGCTGGCGGGGGGAGGGACGGCAGGACCTTCGAAGCCTTGGAGGTCCGGCAGGGGATGAGCCTTGGTTTCCACACCTGGAAAGTGGAGATTCATGATTCTTCTTGCTGTGCCAGCATCATAGGTTTCTTGAGGGGATGCAATTACATGGCCCTTGTGCAGGTCTTAGCCTCCTGCCTGGCACATGGGGAGCAGTTCCATACACACTTGAGGTTGCAACGCTTATTCTCGATACAGTCAAGGGAGGGACTCCAGGCACAAGCAGTTAGCAGGTGGAGTCTGAGATTGAGACAAATGACCCTCAGTAGGGGCCTTCTGTGGTCAGGCCCAAGGGAAATAAATGGTTTTTAGGATTAAGGGTCACTCAACTCAGAGAAGCTATAGTGTTTGACAAGGCAGATGGACAAGCATAGATTATGTGCATCTCATTTACCTCCAGAGGCTTCTTCTCTGGGTTTGACAACTACTGGAGGGAGATGCTCCGCCACACATGCAAAATCAATTCCTGCACGCCCTCAGCTCTGGTCACTCTGCCCTTGACAATGCTGGCTGGCTTCTCCCAGCAACAGGCAGCGTGCTTGCATAGGTATCTATGCCGGGGTGAGGGGGGGCTCTTCAGCTGGTGGGTCAGCTCAGCCTGTGTGGCTTCCTGCCTTTCTAGAAGGATTCACTTGCTTGACCTCTCCTCATGCTTCTCACCCCTCTCCTGGGACTTTAGGAGAGGAAATGCAAATAAAACGTGAGGTGTTAAGGGCTGAGGGAGTGAAGGACCGCAATAAAATGCTAGCCTTCAGTTAAGGAAGAGAGCTATTTGGCTGGCCCCAAACAAGTCTAACTTAATAGAGATGAAATAATGTTTTTTAAAATTAATAGCATAAACGTCAGCTCTGATGGCTGGGGTACTAAAGCATATGGTCGCTGGAGCAATCTTTGTGAGGTTATTTTCTGTCTCATGTTTGCCTTGGGTATGTGGAAAGACCTACGGCTCTCTCTGGAATGCCTCATTTTAGATTCTGGGGTAACTTCATCAGTTGAGTTGGAGTGTGAGAGATGAGAAAGTTGCTGTGGAGTTGCATTCAGTTAGCTCGTCCACACGGATTTGTAATTAAATATAAGAGGTATTTGCAGCACTTCGCTTCAAATGTGGGAATTTATTGAAGTACCTTGCAAATGCTCCTGGTCGGGGATACTCCTCCTCTGAGCAGTATCATTAGCCCACCCCCTCGAATCCAGTAGTCCCTTATTGCATTAGCATCAGGCCCTGCAGGGCTCTGGAATGGCTCACTGCCTGGAAAGCAGGACCAAACACCGAATTATCTCTGAAGTCTCCCTTGATTTCTGTTCTCAGGGACAGGCAGCAGTGTAGGAGAGTCCCTGTACTCATGGAGCACAGAGGGAACACAGCCCTTTCCCCTGACCACTTCCAGAACTTTTCTGGATGGCCCCAAGTGGCTCCTCCACGTTCAGTGGGAAGAGAGGGAACTGTCTTTGCAGGCTGGAGCTGCGTGTGACAGTCTGATGTAAAAGTTTTACCATGGAGCAAAACCTTGAATTTCACAATGCTCAGTCTTGCTACTGGGCTGGAGACATGGGTTTGACTATAACCAGCTCCCACAACCTAATGAGATTTTGCAACTTAGAAACCCCAAAGCCAGACCCTGGAGCCCCAACTCCAACTTTGCCCAATGCCTAGTTCTGAGGCTTTCGTGGGTGATCACTGTTTCGGGGTTACTCTAAATTGTTATGAATCTTCAGTCATCATTGCAAAGTAAGAGGGGGTTTGTTTTAAAGTCAAAGGAAGCCACGGACTCCAAGGACACCAGGACACATCAGAGGACAGGACTTAACGAGCATCTACAGGTGGTGACTGGGAAAGAGGCAAGATGAAGACGGTCAGTGTGTACCCTTCACAGAGCCAGAAAGTATGGTGGGACCACTCACACCTCCAGTGCAGCATTTATCACACTGCACCTTGATTGCCCTGCCCCACTACCCTGAAAGCAGCCAGAGGACCCGAGCCTGGCCCTGAATTGTACCAGTAGCACTGGCACATAGAAGGTTCTCAATAAATACTGAAGGAATTAAAATGTTAGTCTATAATGATAATATATCTATGCTCACACTTATACTTGGCACTGTACACACAAACACACACACACACCATGTACTGCCCCCTAGAGGTGTTCAGTGCTTCAGAGGGTAACACTGGGCTTCTCTCACTGCATAATGAGAGAACAGCAGTATGCCGAATGCTTAGAACAGATATTTTTGCTTTCTTTCCTCCGCTCAGTTCTGCCACCAGAGACCTCTGACTATTGTATTCTGATTCCACCAATGTGAAGCCGCATTTGGGGTGGGGGCAGAAATCGCCTGCTCCCTTTATATTAGGCAAGTAAGAAGCAAATAGACTTCATTTTGGAATCTGGCCTTTCTTTTGGGAGTTGGTATAAAAGATAATTCCTCTCTGAAAGCCTTCCTTTGGCTTTATGGGGTTTTAGATTTTCCCTCGTCCTTGATCCCCACCCCTGAAAAGAGGCCCCTGAAGCACTTGCTTGGCTGGAACATCAGAGATGCAGGTCTCAGGACCCTCTTCTCTTTTACGATGCTGCTATTATTAATGCCTTACATTTACATTACATTCCACAGTTTTCCAAAGCCACTTAAAGGTATTGCCTCATTTAAACCTTCCAACAACCCTGTAAGGTTGGCAGGGAAGGTCCCACCATCTCCATCTGATAGGTAAGGAAACTGAGAGCCTGGGGAGATAGTGACTCACACAAGGTCACATAGGGATCGGCATCAATTGTCCCAGTTCCCTATCTGCTGCTCACGTCAAGACACTCTTTGTTTCATTAACCTGCTGCTTCAGGGGGATGATGAATAAGCCAGAGGGCTACTCTGTAGCAATGGTGTGGTCCCCAGATGAGCCAGAGGGATGAGACGAGACACATGAGGAGGGCTGTTAGGGAGGTATCCTCATTAGAATTTCAGCCTCAGCACTGATTCAGGATGCGGAACTGAATCAGGGATGAGAGAGAGAGCCCTCAGCTGGCATGGAGTTGGCTAGAACTTGGGAGGCAATGACACTGTCTCACATATGGTTATCCATCCAGCTGCCAGGACAGGTAAGTATTTATATTGCAGGCCACTAGTGTCTCCAACTGTGACTACATGGCTGCCTCATAGAAAAACACAGCCAATTGAACTAGCTTTCTACTCCCCTTCAACGGGTCACTGCTTTTTCCTAAGTTTCTCCACATTTGAAACCCCTCGGCAGAATTTTGGACTGGAGGGCCATCTAGAAGATTAGAACAGGCACACCTGTCATCAAATCCCGGCATCAGATAGCTGTACCCTAATTCTGTAGATGCCTTCACTTCCCAGAGAAACAAGGAAGGACACGGGGTGTGAGAGAACAAGAGTTCAGCACCACGGACAGCGACGCAAAGGGGCCTCGGGCTGCCAGCCACCTCCGGAGCTCCAGGCTGGGGGCTGGTGACACGGCCTCCGCTCATCTCTGTCCCATGCCTAGAAGCACATGGCACTCATTTATCACCTGGAAACAGCAGACAGTGCTTATAAAGGCTCATGTCACCACTGATCTGCCTTCAACAAATCTGAAACACGATTGCTTGTCGCTTGTTTTAATTCATTTCCCCACCAGCCCTCTGTTTGAATAACTTCCTAAAGTTTTGTTCATCAGGAGGAAGAGGTTCTTCCCTGGAGGTAGGTAGACTAAGATTTGCTATGGAATAGATCAATACTCAGTACAAACAGCCTGATTTTCTACTGGATAATGATGTGTGTAAGCTTTGCTCAGAGCCCAGTTCACCTTTCCAACCTCACTTGTTCCATGTCAGAGGCTCCACATGAGAGAGAATGGTCACTACGGGACATGCTCAGATTGGGGGATCTTCTTGGAGGCTACAGTTTTACCTGACACCAGTGGCTGGGGCCCGTGAGACGTGCAGTATGCAGATAAATTCTGCCGTGTATGTGCCGCAGGGTCTCAAATGCTAGAAATGCATTTGGAGGAAATCCTGCCTGCCCACAGCAGATTTTCCAGATCCTGGCAACTGGAGCATGTTAAGGATGAGATACAGCTGCCAGGTCTGATTTCTAAAATCAAGATTCGTTTTGTGGGGAGGGCAGGAGGAAAAACTTAATGCACAGCCTGGCAAGGTGAGGGAGGGAGGATGCCTGCCGCCTTGGCCACTTTGTACATTTTGAGTGGGAGCCAATTATTTTCCAGCTTGGGGAAGGGGGAGGGGCTTCCATGAAAATCTGGGATAAGCATTGCCTGACTTCAAAGTCAAGACTGTGGGGTCTGACTAAGATACGGTGCTGAGCAAAGGATCAGAAGTTGTTGGTTTACGTTTTGTGTTATTTGTTCTTCCCTGAGTTTTCAGCCATCCTGCCACTTCACTTGGTTTCCTGACCTGCCCACCCCCAGCCTTCCCCACTGCACACCATGCTATGTCCATCCCATAGGGGACACGTGGGCCAAGCAGCTGCCCAGGGCATGGCTCGGGGAGTGGTCTGGCACCTATGCCCACCCCGGCCAAGAGTGATGGAGATTGTGTGAGAATGGCTATGGTGTGTCCATGTGTGAGTGGGTGACAGTGCTTTATGAGAGTGCTGGGAAGTGTGGGATGCATGGGCAGGTTTGGGGGTATCCGTCTGTCTGTGGCAGGGCAACGAGAAAGTGCAGCTATTTGTAAATAATGCCTAATTTTTTTTTTTTTTTTTTGCGGTACGCAGGCCTCTCACTGTTGTGGCCTCTCCCGCTGTGGAGCACAGGCTCCGGACGCGCAGGCTCAGCGGCCATGGCTCACGGGCCCAGCCGCTCCGCGGCATGTGGGATTCTCCCGGACCGGGTCACGAACCTGCGTTCCCTGCATTGGCAGGCGGACTCTCAACCACTGTGCCACCAGGGAAGCCCAATAATGCCTAATTAATGAGGTTTCACGTAATAGATGTGCCAGCATCGTTCCCAGTAGTGATGGCCATCTCTATTCTTCCACTTTTCAGTTACAGCTTGTGAGGGTCTGGGGGGACTGGGGTGGGGGCGTTGAGTGAGAAGGGGTTAGAGGAAGGCAGAGACAGAAATGAGGTGAATAGGAGGAACTTGCGTTGCATTTAATATCAATTCATTTTGCAGACTGCTGACACAGCCAGATTCCACAGCTCAGAATTTATGGGACTCCCTAGTGCACAGACTCAAAAAGAAAATACAAAAGAACTTTTAAAAAAATGACCTGCCATCAGCAAAAAAAGTTTAAAAGTTTTAACCCCCCCAAAGGTACCAACATCACCACACACACACACACACACACACACACACACACACAATCTGATTTTGATTTTCTTATTTGGTTTAGGGCATTTAGTCTCATTATGTAATAATCACATCATTTGCCAGAGTCATGCCATGTTTCATTACTTTATGGCAGACTTTATATTAGATATATACCCCAAAATGATTAGTATAATGAGAATGTCAGGAAAAGGAATACACTGAAGAAAGGGCACAGTCTCCTGACCTGGAGGAGAGTGGTCCTCCATCCGTCCCCTCCCCAGGGAGCTGGGCTCCTGGGAAAGTGCCTGATGGAAGATTCCATGCCCAGACTGAGCCTCATGCTTCTTCCGCAGCCACTTTGCCATGGCTCTCTCCCTCCTTCTTTCTCCTCCACCACCAGCTGTGGTTCTTCCCCCCGATCTTGGCCAGCGTCTCCATTTCCGGGTTTGTCCATTTTCCTAAAGTGCCCTCCAAAGTCCACTGCCTTTCTTCTCTGGGCATGCACAGAGTTCCCTTTTCTCCCCTGAGCAGCCATGCTTGGGTCCCAGGCTTCCCGACCTGGAGGACTAGAGTCACATCAGAGTCAAATGCGAATGGCTTCCAGCAGATCTCCGACACCCTGGACTCTCTCTCGGGGACTCCGTGGCTGCACCTTCCACAGCTGCCGTGGGATCCCATTGCCAGCTCATCCCTGGCCAAGGTGTCCTCCACCATCCCGGAGCTGTCCCCTTTGAGGTAAAGGGAAGATGGAATCCATCTCTCCAGGGCCATGTGACCTCCGGGAGCCATCCCCGTGGCATCACTGAGGCCCTTCCTAATTATCTCCGGCAAACCCAGGGGGTTCTTGGGAACAGGCTGGGCTATGGCCTCCACGAGAAACAGTGATTGATGTTGGACAAACACATGGAAATCTGGTGGAGCTGTCATCTGTCATGGTGCTGGCCACAGAGCAAGGTGGCCATATGACACAATGGAATGTGTCTTTTCCAGGATGGAGGATTAGGCCTGAGTTATGTTTTATTTACAGCAGGCAGGGCTGGCCAGACTGACCCATGTGTAGATTCTGGCCCACCTGGGGTAACCTTCAAAAAGCTGAGCCTTTGGAATCAGGGACCACAGAAGCTGACAGGGTGACTCAGTGGCCCGGGACGCTTCCTTCCACCCACTCTTCAGAATTGTTCTGGACAGACAAGCAGAAAAGCCCATTTGTCCTACTATATACAATGGTCACACCGAAAAAACAAACAAACAATAAGCATACAAATTACAAAGCAAAGCACGTGCCCAGGAAGGCGTAATGGGTGTTATCGTCCCATTCCGGCAGCTTCTCCTGGCGGAGAGCTCGCCACAAGCAGATATAAAATGCATTTGAGTTAGGTCACTTGAGTCAGCAGTGCTGGAGCAAAACGACAGTAGGAGGAAGATGTGGACAGGCTAAGGCAGTCTGGGAATGTGGAAAACGTCTTCTAGGAGTGGACCGTACATCATTGGCAGTACACCACTGAGTGACACCGTGGAGAAAAGGAACTGTGTCTGCATTTCCCCAGCACCAAAAACATGCTGGGCACTGTGCGCATGCGGGGGGGGGGGTGGACAAAAACAAGTTTGAACAAAATCTGTGTCCAGTTGCTCCCACCCGGGTGGAGAAGACAGGTCAGGAGCCACGGGGTTGTTTCATGATGGGTGAGCACGGAGCCACAGTGACACCTGCAAAGCAGGGAGAAGGGAGGGCGAGTGCCAGGATGGCTTCATGGAGGAGGTGATGTTTGGGTTCAATATCAGGGGACAAGGGGTCTTTGAGGGAGAGAAGGGCATTCCAGGCAAAGGCACAGAGGACAAGCCAACGTTTCATTTGACAGCCAGGGTCGAGAAGATTGTGTCATCCCCAAGTCAGTCCTTGGTGAACATGGCACATCTACAGGGCAAGCTTGGGAGGTATGGAGACCCACCTCTTCTTGTCTCCGCCCCACACTTACACACCCTGAGTGTGAGGTGTGCGGGGATGTGGGGGTTGGAGTGGAAGAGGGTGGAGGTCTTCCATGGGGCCTGTAGCACCACACCATCTGATGCAATTGACCTTGATGGCAGGAGAGACAGGAGTAAACAGCCTGTCCCGGTGGTGCGGATCGATCAGAGGCGGGGTGGCTGCATTTGAGCACCAGCATCTGCTGACGGCCAGGCTCAGAGGCAGGAGGGCAACGCCTGTAATCAGAGAGTTTTGTCTGGATTCAGCATTGTTGAAGAGCTGCCTGCAGCATATGCAGCTGGACTCAGGGAGACGGGGTAGACATAGGAAATGGCCTAATAAATAAGAGGCCGGGTGCAGGGTCCAGGTGGCTGCCACGCAGAGATGCTGAAGAGAGCAGGATGTGCCATTGGGGAGCCATTCCCTGACACAAACTCGGCGGGACAGAGCAATGGCTCACCTGGGTGCGATGCTGATCAGGGTCAGGCCCTCTTATGGGATGAATTATGTCCCTCAAATTCATACGGTGAAGGTCTAACCCCCAGCTCCTCAAAATTCAAATGTATTGGGCTTCCCTGGTGGCACAGTGGTTGAGAGTCCGCCTGCCGATGCAGGGGACACGGGTTCGTGCCCCGGTCCAGGAAGATCCCACATGCCGCAGAGCGGCTGGGCCCGTGAGCCATGGCCGCTGAGCCTGCGCGTCCGGAGCCTGTGCTCCGCAGCGGGAGGGGCCACAACAGTGAGAGGCCCGCGTACTGCAAAAAAAAAAAAAAAAAAAAAAAAATTCAAATGTATTTGGAGACAGGGTCTTTAGAGAGGTGATTAAGTTAAATGATGGCATTAGGATGGGCCTTTGTTCAATGTGAGTGGTGTCCTTATAAGACGAGGACGCAGACATGCACAGAGAGGTGATCGTGTGAAAATACAGAGATAAGATGGCCATCTGCAAGCCTGCAGATGTCCAGCTTCCAGATCTATGAGGAAATATTCAACAGATGTCTGTTGTTTAAGCCTCCCAGTCTGTGGTACTTGGTTATGGCAGCCCCAGCTGACTGACACAGGCCCTGTCAGCTCAGTACTGCTCTAGGAGCACCAAGAATCCAGTAGAGATGGGGAATCAGAAAGAAAAATGGGGACTTCCCTGGTGGTCCAGTGGTTAAGACTCAGCGCTTCCACGGCAGGGGGCGCGGGTTCAATCCCTGGGCGGGGAACTAAGATCCCGCATGTTGTGTGGCGTGGCAAAAATAAAAAAAAGAAAAAGAAAAATGGGTGACATCACTCTAAAATGGGAGCTAGGATCCTGCTAAATTGCAGCTCTGAGTTCCAACAAAAAATATCTTTTGTATCTTAATAAAAGTGAAATTAATTACATTTATACTTTGGGCAAAAATTCTGGGGGAGGGGAGAATCCACCTGTAGGTAAAATGAGGCTAAAACATAGATACAGAAAAATCTACCGAACAGAGTCATTTATGGATGAGACGATCAGGACAGTGGGCGCTCTGCCTGGACAGGTGGAGAAAGCACTTCAGCTAAAGCGTGTATTGTTATTGTTGTCATGTAATTATTATTCTTTTGCATGGTGATTAACCTCTCAAGGTGTCTTAGTCTCCAAACCAGTGTTTTTAGGCTCTGAGGGAAATACCAGGAACCCCCTTTGACTCAAAGCCAGAGACCCTGGTGATTTAAGGGGGAAGTGATATTGGTTTTTTTTGTTTCCAGAAAAGATAAATAGGCCTCAGGAGAGAACAAACTGACGTTTCAGAAGTTTCCAACTTACGTGGCTACATTTATAGACAAAATCCCAAACAGAAGACTCACGCATGTTGGGGTGAAGCATGGCCCCTATTTCCTGCAGTTACATTTGGGGAACAAATGCTTTCTTCCTCACCATCAGCTCCCGAAATCCTGTGCCCACCAGACCACACCTTCCCGGCCCCTGCCCATAGGTAGTTTGAACACATGCCCCAACCAGTTGGTTCCGGCTGGAAGACACTCTCTCTCCAGGGTGGACCTGGGAGAACCCTGAGGGAGCACTCTGGGTCCCAGCCCCAAGATCCAGTTCGCATTATGTCAGGACCCATGGATGTGCTCTAAGCCTTTCAATCACTCTGGCCCTTCTGATTCCCCAACTCATCCGTCTCGGCTGTACCTGGACTTGGAATCTAGCTAAGCGAGCAGTTAATAGAAGACAATGTCCCAGGGTGACATATGGCCTCATAAGCCTCGTGCAAAGTGGGGGCAGGGGAGACTGCCTCCATTGGGTACATTTTTTCAAGACCTAGAGACTTAAAAACGCTCCCCAAACAGACGGGTGAAGACGGTCTCCCTCACAAGGCTTCAGCCCGCCATCTAAAGGCCTTTCTTCTGCAGATTGATTTCACAGGCCTGTGTTTGTGTGTGTGTGTGTGTGTGTGTGTGTGTGTGTTTGTCCTTATGTGTAGGAAGGGAGGTAGAGGAGAACCTCTACTGGAAAGTGTTTCCAAGTCAATTTAGTTCCCATCTCGCCAAGACAGATGAATAGAAATGCACACCAGCAGAGAGCAGAGGGACTCACAATGGCCAAGCGGTGGGAACAACCCCCAGTGTCCATCGATGGATGAATGGATAAATATAATGTGGATAAACACAATGGAATCTTACTCAGCCTTAAAAAGGAAGGAAATTCTGACGCATGCTACAACATGGATGAACCTTGAGGACATTATGCTCGGTGAAAGAAGTCAGACACAAAAGGTCAAATATGGTATGATTCCACGTATATGAGGTCCCTAGAATAGTCATATTCATAGAGACTGAAGGTAGGGTGGTGGGTGCCAGAGGCTGGGGTCAGGGGGATGGGAGCTAGTGTTTAATGGGAATAGAGTTCCAGTTGTGCAAGATGCAGAAGTCCCGGAGACGGATGGTGGTGATGGCTGCACAGCAACATGAATGTACTTAACGCTACTGAACTGTTCATGTAAAAATGGTTAAAATGGTAAATTTTGTTCTGTGTATTTTACAACAATTAAAAATAAATTTTAGGGCTTCCCTGGTGGCGCAGTGTTTGAGAGTCCACCTGCCGATGCAGGGGACGCGGGTTCGTGCCCCGGTCCAGGAAGATCCCACATGCTGTGGAGCAGCTGGGCCCGTGAGCCATGGCCGCTGAGCCTGCGCGTCCGGAGCCTGTGCTCCGCAACGGGAGAGGCCACAGCAGTGAGAGGCCCGCGTACCGCAATAAATAAATAAATAAATTTTAAAAAGATTTGTACGTACACTGAGCTCTCACCGTGCGCCAGGCACTGTCCTCATTCCTTCATATACAATAAGTACCTCTTTTATCCTGTCAACAGTTCTTCTAGAAAGATGGTATTAACCCATTTTATAGACAAGAAACTGAGGTATAGAGATTAAATAAATTGCCCAAGGTCACTGGCTAATAAGAGACAGAGCAAGGGTTCAAACAGGGTGTTTCTAGTACCCGGCAGGCACTCCATAAACAGGCGCTGAAAGAATGAGTGAGTGAATGAATTATGTCAAACCCCAGACTGTTACACTGTTGAACTTGCCCCGGTTTCTCAAGTTTTTGTTTTTAGGGGAGAGGGAGGGAGAGGGTTGTTGGTAGTTGGGGCACCTTTAAAATAAAGTAACTCTAAACATATATATATTTTAACAATAAGAGAGATCATTTAGTTTACTACATGCCAAGTATTGTGCTATAGAGCTAAGCTATCCTCACATATGGTCTAATTTCAACATCAGATTAAACCTATGAAGTTTTTTAAAAAATTTCCTTCATTTAATATATGTGAAAATTAAGACTATAGGAGAATAGTAACCAACCCATAGTCATGTAAGCAGTGACTGGCAAAACCTTAATTTTGGCTTAATTTTGTATAACTACAGCTAAATTATGCTGATCTTTTCTTATAAGTTTTCATATGTTCATACCTAAAACTATAAATATTAATCAAAAATATACCTGAGTGAGGGGTTTTACTTTGGGACTATGGAAATGTTTTAGAACTAAATAGAGGTGATGGTTGAACTACATTGCAGCTAAATTGTTCATTTTAAGATGGTTAATTTTATGTTATGTGAATTTCAACCCAATATATTATTTAAAAATACATATATGATATATATCCATAAACATAAATAAATAAATAAATAAATAAATAAATATATATATAGCCTGAAATTGAATACAAATATACCAGAAGTGTGTTTACTGGTGGCTCATTTGGTATATGGTTGAATAAACACACAACTGCCCCCTGTGGGCACCACTCTCCCATGGCTAGGCCTTGCTCTCTTCTGAATGGTCTAGAGGAAGCGGCGAGCCTGGGGGCGTGGCCTGCAGCTGGACTTGTCAGGGCAAAGATGCTCTTAGGGGAGCTTACAACATCACTTCATAGATGGTGACACCATCATGGACCGCCGCCCCCCGCCCTCCATGCTAAGCCTGTGGACACTAGCCTGCAGGCTGGGGGTTTGGGGCTTTCAAACCTGGTTTTATTAAAAGTTCCTAAGCATTTTCTCTTCAGAGGCTTGTCTGTCTCATTAAATAATAAGTCACGTGGGCTGGGAGCACTGACCTGCCTCACCTCATCAACATCCATTTCCCTTTATCTTTTAGAGAGAAATGATAATTTATTCCTCAGTAATGGTTGCTGGGAGCAGACCACCTGATAAACAGATGTGATTAATAATGAATTAAATTAACATCACCTTTCAGCCGACAGTGGGGAAAAGCTTCCAGAATCTGTGTGTAGGTGCACATATGCATGTGCATGAGTGTACGTATGTGTGAGTGTGCACAAGCACGTGTTGTGTGCATGTGTGTGAGCCCGTGTGCATGTGCATGAGTGGGTGCACATGTACACGTGTACGTGTGTATGCGTAGGCACTACTAGTGTGTGTTCACATCCACACACACATTCTGTGGACCTGAGAAGGACATCCATGAATGAAGGGACATGGATGGGAAGCCAGATGTGGCACCCTCTGTGCAGTCCAGTGTGAATGGGTATTTGATACGTTGTACCTGCAATAATACCCTGGAGGAGCCCATTTCTCAAAGACGCTCTTTGGAGGGTATGTTTGCAGACACCTTTACAATGTGCATAATCATCTCCTAATTCCTGTTTGGAAAATTAATCTTCTGCTTTCTTAAAGTGTGGTGCAGGGTTTTAGAAATAGGGTCAGTGGCTAAAGCCGGTTTTAGTCTTTGTAAACCCACCTGAGGAGACTGGTTAAGGAAATTAGGGTACGTCTATACAGTGAAATAATACTCAATCATTAAAAATGAGGTGGCTATCAGCCTAGAAAGAAGTTCCTGAAAATACTGTCAAGCAACAACAACAACGACAACAAAACCCAGTTACCAAACAACGACTATAGGGTGAAATAAATGTGCAAGCTCTATGTTTGCAAACTATCTGGAAGATAACAAAACACTTAGGTGTAAACAGTGGTTGTTTCTGACAGTTGGATTGTGGGTGTGTGCTCTTCCTTCGTTTTTCTTGTCTGTATTTTCTACAACAAACATGTATTGCTTATGTAATAATGAAAAGGTACTAAGAGATTATTTTAATTTGAAAAGAAAAGAAACGATCCCACTGAAGGTCTTTAGACCCTGACAGCCCCAGGGGAGGATGGTGAAAGTGTTTTTGGAAGCAAAGACGCGGGAGACAACCAGAGAGCCAGCGCTCTTAGCTCCCACTCTGTGAACCTTCGAAGGTGCTGGTGGCTCTCCCAACGAGGTCACCCTGAGAGCGGAATCGTGTTCTCAGAGTGGTTGTGCTCACACCTACTAGTGTCTGTGGGAGAACCCAATCCCTCACCCTTTCATTTGGTTCCTGCCTCACACCGTTTCTCTTGATAGGTGACATACTCATTCCTAGGACACTGAGAGAGTCCCCTGAATTGGGGACCAGGCACCTGCCCAAGGTGGCCCCCACCGTCAGCCAGTGCCTACTCAGCAGGGCCGCCCTCCGCCCACCCAGGGGCCTGAGGCACAGTCAGGGCAGGAGGCACTGCTCTGGTGGTTTCTGACCAATCATCAACTCCCCCCCCCCACGGCCCCACTGCCCAATGGCTGGGGGCTCAGTTCCTGGAAACAAGGCAGACAAAGCACTCAGCCTCTGACCTCACCCACTCACCTTCAGGAGCACAGGGACCCCTGTGAAATTAATTCACACCTCCACCTGTCCGGTCCCAACGGGAGGACCAGGTGGACAGGAGTGCCAGTCACTGAAAGTACCACTTTTACTCTGATGGTCAGTGAAAGTAACACCATGCCTCAAAGGTCCTGAGTGGGATTCGGGAGAGCTGCCTCCACACTTGGCTGAGGGTCTTGGGGCCAGTTATGGGTCTTTCAGACCCCAATCTCCTTCTTGGTCATAAAAGGAGGGAGTTGGACAAGAAGGTCCCCGGCTCCCTCCCCGCTCAGACATTTGACAGCAACTGGACCACAGCAACACCCTCTTCCTACTTCCTTCATATTTCAGGATTAGGAATAGATTTCTGAGAAGGAAACTCCTTGCCAGCTTGGAGCGTGTCTCTCCCCCTTGCACACACACACACACACACACACACACACACCCCAGTGCCACAGCACAACTCCGTGAAAGGCCTCCAGTGTTGACTCCAAACCAAGGACACAGCAAACTCCGGTGACAACGCCCTCACTCAGCTCCCCAAACACTGGGGCTCCTACCCCGGGGATCCCACTCTGTCCTGCACGAACCGCTGCCCAAGGAGGCCAGTCTGGGGCCGACACGCCAACAGTCAGACAGATGTGTTCCTCCCAAGGCAGTTCATGGCCAAACCACTTCCGCATGGCACACAATGAGTGAGGGATCAGAAGACCCAGAAAATGTGAGTCCCAGTCCCAGCCCCCCACAGGGCCCTCATCTGCAGTGGGGGGTGACGGTTCTGACGGGGCTGGGTGAGGCTCAACCATGGCAGCAGATGTAACCATGCAGCGTCACAAGACTTGTCAGCACGATGCTCTGAACTGGCCTCTCAGGAGAGGTGGAGTGTCCGCCTCCCCACCAGGCCCCTTCCCATGGGTGAACCAGCCTGCTCTGTCCCTTGACCAGGTGCTGCGGGTCCCAGAGCACGGGATGGCGGCAGGGAGGCCTGGCCCAGCCCTGCTGTGATGCCTTTCACAGGGGGAAGGGACCGTGGACCAGCAGTTTGTTCCTGCCTCTGATTTATTTTTTTTTTTCCTTTCCACCCACCCCCAAACAGAAACAGATGAGAAACCCTAAAAAATGCCACAAGACGATCAGAAAGGCCAAGGAGATGCAGAGCTGCTCCGACAGGGATGCTCTTTGGTTACAGAAAGACTTTCTGCTTTCCCGGCGCCTCTCTCTCCTAACGAAAGTCCTGTGCCCTTGTCTGCCTGCTCTGGACAGAACATAATTGAAACAGGCTGGGTGGCCACCCCTCCAGCAGGCCTCCGAATTGCCAGAGGGAGGAAGCGTTTGGAAAAGACGCCCGTCAGCGCTTTCTGCCTCCTGGCCCGTCTTCCTCCCACTCAGCCTGCGTGGGCCAGGCAGGCAGCAGGGCGAGCGGCACAGCTCTGAGCTAGACAGACTCCTGAAAGGGCAGGGAGCCTCTGCTGGGCCATTTTTCAGACTTTAATTCCATTGAGTGAAGCTTCAAAAGGCTTTCCGCTCAGTCCAAATTCCCTCACTGCCTTGGGCGAACACTGTCCTCCGAGGAGACGGGCCAGCTGACCGTCTGGAGGCCTGCAGTAGACACCAACATTAGGCTGGGTAGTCCCGTTGTATAGAAGCAGCAACACCCACGGCTCAGCTTTATTACCAACTGACGAAACTGACGGAGTCAAACAACAAGGCGCAAAGCTTTCTGACGCAGCAGCCTGCTGTGGCCATACACGTAGGAGCTGGTGGCAGTGACCTCCCTGAGCCCTGCTCCAAACCTGAAGAAGCACAGATTCTAGGAGTGTCCCTTACAGCACCATGTTGAGAACAAACAAGGCAGGGACTGAACTGTTCCCAGCCCCAGGCCCTCAGCAGTGTTCGCTGATAACCCCCAGCCCAGGACGCCAGCAGCCAGCACGCACCTGATGCTCTCGAATTTCAGCTGTGGGCAGACCCTGGGTACACCCGTCCTTGGACAGCTACCCTGTGTCCGCCCTGCTCTGTTTCCTGGGAGTCCATTCTCCCCATACAAATGTTTCTAACTCAGGCTGAACTGTTCTTGCCTCAGACCCCAGGAGTTGGGGACAAGACCAGGAGGGAGGGATCTGGCTCAGTGACCATCCTGAGGGCCTCGTCCCCTTTCTCTTCCACGTATCGATGAGTCGGCATAGAAGGCCAGGAGCAAAATGATGGGGAAGGGGTGCAGGTAGGAGGGGAGGCAGGGAAGCCAAGGACACCCTCCCTCTCGGTCTCCTCCTAGATGCCCGGAGGCCACACCTAAGCCCCCTCCTCTGCCCCATGCGGATGGCAGCCTTTCCCACCAGGGCCCCCTCCATCCCAGCTCCGTGGAAACCTGGGAGCACTTCTCCACGTTGGTCCTCAGACCCGCCAGCTGCGCACTGGGCCTCTGTAGGGGAGCAGGAAACTGGGGTGAAGGGAACCCCATGCCCTGTCCGGGTTCGGCAGCCACGGCTCTCGGAGAGTCTGGTAGAGAGTTTGGCCCCAGGCCCTCTTTTATATTTATTAACCCACTTTCTCTCTTGGCCTTCGGAGCAACGAGGAAACCTCAGCCAAGGCTATTAATAGGCCGAAGCCGTCCCAGGGGAGAACAATGAGCTCAGACCTACAGAACAGGTGCCAAGCATAATAAAGTTTCCCCAGTTGCCTAAATATAGGTTGTAGTCGCACCGGGGCCCTGACCGTGGTCTGTCCATTGCCACCTAGCCCTGCTCCCCGGGCAGAGCTTTCCGTCACCTGTGCCAGACCAGGCCCTGCCTGGAAAGGACCTGCTGTCACCCACGTGTCCACCCCAGGTCAGACCTGGTGGGTGCCGCTAAGGAAGTGGGGGAGGGGTTCGCAAAATGACATGCAGTATAAATGATGCCTGTAAACAGAGCGTTTAATAAAAAGGCGGTGAGGGATTTATGGGCAACCCAAGGATCATTAAAATTATTTATCTGCTTACCTCCCTTGCTGGCTGATCAGTCTATTAATTATCTATCATACAGTCGCTGATTTGCATTTCAGTGAAAGGACAGGATGAGGGCAGGTGAAAAACACAGAGGGGTCCGGGAACCAAGTGGTGGGGACAGGTGTGGACCCTCCTCTCTACTGACCACAGCTCCCCAGTGGACACCCCTCCAGGCCACATTGCCGCCCATGGCTGTGCCCCCCACCCCTAGCCCCCCAGGCCTCCGAGATGCTCTGGGTTTGAGAACCAGGTCAGGTGGAGCAGAATGTATGCTGGAAGACGGCATTACAGGAAGGGGGCACGCACCTGTTTGCAGATGGGCAGCTCCTGGGAGAGGGTCCCAGCCGAAGGGGCCTGCAGACTAGCTCGAGGGAAACGTGGGCAGAATCTTCCTCGGGCGGATCTGACTTAACCCTGCATTGAAAAGAGAAAACGTGAGAACAAAACCATTTTAATCTCTGAATATCTGGAGTGCATCAGACACATGCTCTCCCGTGCTCTTGATTAAAAATATCACAGGACAGAGTGTCATGGGAACCGCATCCTTTGAACACAGTGAGGAGGAAACATTAGGCTGAGGGGAGTTATAACGGAGTTATAATGAGGCGTCCCCGCTTACCACCTCAAGGCAGCAGATGCTCCCAGCTATGCGGCTCCCCTGTAGTGAGACTCACCATAATGGACGGGTCCCTGGAATGCGAGGAGATGGGGGCAATAGGCCATGGGGTCTGGCTGGCAATGGGCAGACTGATGGTAGCATGGCCCATGTCACCCATTCCCAACTCAGGCCCCAACTCTTTGCTCAGGTCAACAGAGCTGGGTTGGGGATAAATTATCAGCATCACCCCATTACCAGTTGGGGTTCCCCAGCACCAGGCTAGATTCCAGGTGTGTGGGGCTGACCAGGGGCTGCAGCTGGTGCTGACCTTGCAGTTTATCTAGACATTTAACCTCACTCGTCAAAACCTATAGGGCTTGCCACAACCAGCTTTGGGAGCCAATTCCTTGAAACAAATATCTTTTCTCCCTTCCTTCCTTTCCTCCTCCCTCCCTCCCTTCCTTCCTACCTATCTCTACATGATATCTACCATCTATCTATAGCTACAAGATATATCTTCACGTAGCTGTAGATAGATACATACATGCATATGTAGGTAGATAGATACATAGATCATACTGATTCCATTTTTCTGGAGAACGCTGTCTGATTCAGGTCCTTTATCTTGCACTGCAAGAGATTGGCCCTGTCCCCTCACAGAACCAGAAATGTCACTGCCTCTGCCCCCATACTCCACCCAGCAAGCAGTTCCCACTCTCAGGGAAGGAGCTGTGCCCCTGCAGTGACATCGAAGCAGGAGGGAGAAGGAGGCAGCGAGGGTCTAGCCGTCTGCTTGGGAACGAGCCAGGAACGACCTGGCCCTCGTGAGTCTCTGAAGTGACACCCCAGCCCCAGCCCCTGCTTCTGCCGGGGCCTCAAAATCCATCCCTGCCGTCAGAGCCAGGCTCCCTGCATTTGCAGGACAGTCGTCTCCATGCCCCCCTCCTCTGTGCATCCACCCAGCTGCCCTCTCTTCCCCTGCCTGACGATGGCTTCTCAATTCTGATGATGTATCAATAACTGCAAAGCAAAATGCCACAGTTAGCAGCGCTACTGTACTGTTAACTAATCGTTTTTGGAATCGATTCGCAGGGTTGCGTGTGCGCAGCGAGGTGGGCCCACGTCCCCAAGGCCGCTGCAGCCCCCAGGAATTAGGCACACCAGGAAAAGTCCCAAGAGACAAAGAAGCGGGGCGGGAAAGGAAGGGAAGGAGACCAGGAAAAGAGCAGATTTTTCAAAAGATGAGAACTGGAGATTCTCAGCTGTAATACAGAGAACAAGGGGCGGCAAGCTGCACCCCGACTCGGGGCTGAGTGAGGACATGGAGGGCGACAGAACCCTTCCTGGGATGGGGACAGACCCCCCCTACCCCCAACCGCCGGTCCCACGCAGCCCACAAACCTCAGGCCTGGAAACTCCTCCAAGCATATGAAGACCTCAGGGGTCCCTGGGGCTCATGTACTTAAAAGATTTCATTGGCTTAATAAACTGTGTTGTCGCCTCTGCCAGGTCAGTCTTGGGCCGAGCACAGGAGAGGACTCGGGGGGTGCTCTGGGGCTGCTCCAGCCTCCCCGGGGAGGGGAGATCGGGCAGGAGGGAAGGACAGGGGCTCAGGCAGGGCCATATCTCTGATCATCAAGACTCTCAGAACCTTCTTCCTGCTGTAACACGTGAACCCTTCCTGAGATCCTAGAGGGAAACTGAGGCACGGAACCCTTGAAGAGCTCCTCAGCCCCAACCGCTCAAGGCGCACAACCTGCATATTGGCACGTCTTGGACTCAAGTGAGCCCAGGGAACCTGGAGCCTGGAGCCTGGCTTGTGACTGCCACACTGCGCTTGCTCTTGCTACAGTGGCCGCTGGGTGACTCGGTTTCCCATCTGCGATGTGAGCTCGCAGCAGTTAAAACAGCTGCCCCCTCTTGCACAGCACCCCTGCCCCACCCCCCCGGGGCAGGACCATCAAAGGAGGCAGGACAAGTGGGGCCACATAACAGGGGCTAGTTTAGGAAGGTGCCAGAGAGGGGACAGGGGCCTCTGTGCACTTCCTGAGCACGAGTCCCAGGATGGAGCATTAGTGGGTCCAGTGCCCTGGGTTCCACGCATCAGTCATTCACTCATTCATTTAGCCATGACACCCTGGTCCTGTTTACCTCACCTCTTCCCACCCTAGATCCCCAGCAAATTCCCAGGCTGGACCCCAGGGGCTCAGGCCAGAGCTGGGCTGTCTGGGTGTGGAAGGGGCAGAGAGCCCCAGGCAGGGGGGTCCTGACAGTGGAAAATGGGAAAGGTCCAGTGACACCCTCAGAGCAGCGAGGGAGGGAGGGCGTGGCGTCTAGTCTCTTCCTGCAGATAAAGTGCCAAAGCCAGGGCAACTTGGCCTGAGATCTGCTGTTTACTTCACTTGCCCAGAGACTCTGCTTCCCACTGGCAATCCCTGGGGGCCCCTGTGGCTGCAGCATGTCCCCTGGAGAAGGGGGTGCTTGAGCCCAGGTCTTGAGCCACAAGATGCTCCTTGGACGAGCGGACACCCCTGCCAATTCTCCTACCTCTGGGAGCTACCCTGAGGCCAAATGTAAACATCTCCAGACCTCTGTTCATCCTCACCTGCATCTCCACCCCTCTCCCGGGATTGCTTTGAGGGTCCGAGGGTCTGTAGTCCGGCCTGCCCGGGCCTGAAGGCTCAGCAGCCAAAGAGACTTAGAGGGCAGGGAGGGGTCAAGGCCCTACACAGGCTGCTCAGCGTTTTGGCCGGGGAGGTCAGGGGTCATGATCACTCCTGAAGTGGGGTGCAGGCATTGGGGGCCTAACAAGGAGTCCAGACATTGGCAAATGGTTTTCTTAATTTTTTTTAATAAGTAGAACAGTTTCAGGTTTTGCCTTAAATCTTTCCGGGGTACAGACTGCTTTCCCAAGTGGGAGAGTAGAGGGTGGAGTAATCCACAGTTCCCCAGGAGTATGCAGAACCCCAAGCCTGCCAATAAACAGGAAAGGTGTGCAAGAATTGGGAGATTCAGAGTAAAGTAAGCTGCCACCTCAGCTCTCATGTGGACAAAAGGAGACGCGACTAGCAATCTCAGTGAGGGTGGAGGAGACGGCTGGGGGAGCACAGGCAGGTCCAGACAGTTGGAGAGCTGTGGGCAGGATCTGGAACATTCTAAGACCAGCCACTCACAGACCACTCAGGGGTACCATCTCCAGTGCAAGAGGAGATGGGCACAGAGACCCACGCCGTGGCATCCTCCGCGATAGCAACATTTTCCAAACAACCGGAATGTTCATAAAGGACAGAGTGGATAAAGATGAAGCAGTAAATTCCTAAGACAGATTTCTACACAACAGATAAAAGGAGTAGATCAGAAACGCACGGAGAAGCTGCAAAAACACAAAGCTGAAAGAAGCAAGTTGCAGAAAGATGTCACGTGCGTGCACTTTAAAAAGACAAACAGGGACTTCCCTGGTGGTCCAGTGGTAAAGAATCCGCCTTCCAATACAGGGGCGCAGGTTCAATCCCTGGTCGGGGAACTAAGATCCCACATGTTGTGGGGCAACTAAGCCCGCGCGCCACAACTACTGAGCTCGCACACCTCAACTAGAGAGCCTGCTTGCCACAATTACAGAGCCCATGTGCTCTGGAGCTTGCGCGCCACAACTAGAGAAGTTAAAACCCACACACCACAACTAGAGAGAAGCCCGAGAGCCACAACTAGAGAGAAACCTGCACGTTGCAATGAAGACCTATCACAGCTGAAAAAAAAAAAAAAAAAAGACACAGAACTATGATCTATTTATTGTTCATGGTTACATGTGTGCAAGTGTGTCTTCAAGGGACAAAAAGGATGGACAACAAGTCGACGCTCAGAGCTACCTCTGGGTGTCTGTATGTCGGGGGGGATTGAGGCTGGGAATGCAGAGGGGACTTGACCTCCATCTATAATGCTTCATTTCTTTCTTTTTTTTTAAACTATGCAGTATAACTAAATGTTAACCACTGTTAATTGCAGGTAGGAAAATATTATATTTTACCTTAATTATCATATCTCCAAAAAACTTTTGAGACAAGCATGGTTAGATTATAAGCCCCTTGAGAGAGTGAGAGACCCTGATGACGTGTATGGTCACTCAGCCGGTAGCGCGGTGTTTTACACCCTCAGTGACTCAGTAGAATTCCTCGGCCTGGATGGCGGAACAGATGAATGACGCACGTGGCAGTGACTCTGGAAGAGTCAGATCTGCCCTTTCCACTCTCCCTCCATTTAAAGGACAATAAGGTAGTCTAGAGTTGTTTCTTCAACTGCCCACTGAGGTTTTCTTTAGAAACCACCAGCCTAAGTAGGCAGGAAGCAGAAGGTGCTGCATTCTAAACGAGGGTCATGGGTGTGGGGACGTTAAGTCCCCAAATGTTCTGGAGTGTAGACCATCCGTGTTTCCAAGAACTCGAGCTCTCACATTCCTCTCCCCCAAAAATGCAAGGGGAGGGCACAGAGCCTGGGGATCCAGCGGCCGACTTCTGAGCAGAGCTTCGCCACACTGAGAAGGGTGCCATGAGGTCCTGGACGCTCAGAGGGCTTCTCCCACTCCTTGGCAAGCAAACGTCTTCAAGCAGACAAGGAACCCAGAGTGACACAAGAGGGGTCAGCAGGGTGGCTGTTCTGTTATGAGGGGCCAAGTCTGCAAGAGAGCTGGAGACAGGCCAGTCCATGGCCAGAAGCCCATTCGAGACGATTTCCCCCAAGAGCTGCCATCTGTCATCCACCAGGCTGCACATGCACACTTGCCCGGGTCCTCCAGGGCTGGTATGCCATGGAGGGCAGGTGTGTACGGGGCTTGAGTGTGCCACGGTGGGCAGATGTGCCCCCGGCTCTGGCTTTGATCGAACACGGTTCCACTTACAAGCTAGTAAAAGCTGCATGATCAAATTCCAGGTCATTACTCAAGGAAAGGGACCCCTCTGTGGTCACCAGCGATAGTTTTGAACCAATTAAAATAAGCCTGGCGTTTCTGCGGGCTGCCACTGTGCCCGCCACCCCCGAGGTTTTGGAGAGCCCATGCTCGCCATGAGCAGATGCACGAAATGTTAATGGAGGTGCTTAAATGCCACGTCGAGGGGATTCTGGTAAATAAGGCCACATGGAAGAGGCTGGGGGAGAAGTCTCCTGAGCTAACCCTGGAGGAAACTTCAATAAAAACGAGATTGGATTGAAAACAATTCACTCTGCAAGGGATGGGTCTGCTGGCAGAGCTGGGAGGGGTCTCCGGGGGAGGAAAACTATTTTATTTCCCATTAGTTCCCCTTTGCACGTGTATGTGACCCCTGCCGACAGCAGCAGAATCTACCAGGGTGACAGCACCAACTGAGCAGCCTGGGAGAACCAGGGTGTAACTTGCCGGGCTGGGGCACAGAGGGGCAGGCAGTGGTTTAGTGAAGGTGGAGGGTTGGGGGGTTGGAAGACAGCTGCAGGGGCGGCGGTGTCTTGGGGCTGAGAAGGCAGAAAGGCTTTACTGAGGCCTTGGCTTGTGCGGGGGTCACACTATCTGGTAGCTGCTCCGAGCTCTGTTGGGTCCTGTTTCAGGAAGATCAAATGTCACCCATGAGACAAATGGATAAGGTTCCAGAGAACATTGCCCAGCACCCAGGTCAGCAAGTAGATGGAGCCTGGTAAGCAGCCCAAGCTGGTACTGTGTCGCTCAGTGTAAACTCGGAGTCAGCCCTGAGTCAGGGGCAACCCCATTGGGCCGAGACTTTGGTTGCTACCTTGGCTCCCAGCTAAGACTGTCTACTGCTCAAAGTTCTGCCTGATGCAATTGAAGGACCCCCAAAACAAGAAAAGGAAAAGACGTCACCAGGCCAAACAGAGACTCAAGGAGTGCGGGCTGGGGGAAGCGTGCCACACCCCAAGGCCACCATAGTCTCCCTGGCACGCCTGCTTCTGTCAGTCCAGCTTTACAACCAGAATGACAAACCCTGTTCCAGCTAGGGTTGCCAGATTTAGCAAATTAAATTCCTGGACGACGAGTTAAATTTTAAATTTCAGATAAACAACAAATAATGTATTACACTTTTTTTTAGTATAAGTATGTATGATGCAATATTTGGGACATACTTATACTATCAATCATTCATTGTTTATCTGAAATTAGAATTTAACAAGGTATCCTGTATTTTTACTTGGAAACACTAGCTTCCATCTGTCTGACTGTCCAGCCTAAATACACACACACACACACACACACACACACTGACATACATGCACACACATGCACATGTATACCCGCACATCCTTCAAAAAAAGGAAGGAGCTAACACTTCACAAGGATCAACTGCCTGCCTGGTGCTTCCCCTCTGTTCTCTCCTTGAGCCCTCCTCCCATCCGCCTCCCTACCCCCCCACAGCTGCCCCATCATTCAGACAAAGAGACTGGGACACTGGGATTGTCACTCGTCCAAGGCCGCATGGTCAGCAGGCAGCGGGGCTGAAACTGCAGACCCTGGCCATTCTCATTCCAAAGTCTGCACTCTTTCCACTAAACCAGACCCAATGCGTCATATTTTAGATGTTTATCTCCAAACAAAATGGCCATAAGGAAGTTGCTATTGATTCTGCAGTCAAGCCAATGCACAGCATTTGAGGTCTCGGCTCAGGCCCACGCCAAGCTCTGACATCTGAAGATGCCATTACAATCCTGGGAGGCCCCTGGTGGGGAACTCACCCAGGACGGGGTGTGGGTGAGCACACCTGGCTTCCTTTCAGAGGGCTGGTGGTTTGGGTCTATCCGGAAAGCTCTGCTGGCAATCCCGGCCCGAGCAAGTATGGAAAGCAACATTGGTGTGTGTGGCAGAGCATTCTAGAAAAGAGGATCTCTCCCCTGGATACCGAGGAGGGGACAAAACTTGTGCCTTCCTGGGCTGAAAAGATAGACCTGAGGCTGTCTGCAAATTGGCAAGGTGTCCCTGAATGCTTGACTTCCCCTTAACAGCTAGTTGCTTCCCAGGTAACCAGTAAGTGGTTTTGAACCTTGCTATGTGGTTAGAGCTGCAATCCTTTAAAGAAAGAAAAAGAAGAAGAATTGCAATCTTTGATGAGGCCAAGGTGAGTCACAGGGCGGCCCAGGTAGATGAGAGACAGGGAAAGAGATTAGATCTGGCTGACAAATCTTGCCCTTTACAAGACAGTTATCACACCACACACTAACTCCCAAGTCTTAATCACTTGGTTTCATGATAATTTCCTGAGAATGAAAGTTAAGCTTTACCACTTTGTCATATCTAGAAATAATTTTTCCCCCCTCCTCCTTTAAAAACAATTGTCTCGTGGATTGGAAAAACCTCCAGCACATCATTAGTCAGTCTCCCTCCTGTGAACTGCTTGCCTACTATTGGCAAAATTTATGAGAGACAGAAGGTCCTATCTGAGAGCTGTCAGCCAGGTCCTTGTAAGGACTAATTCCTGTCATGAGTGAAAGAAAAGCATTCTGGGCCTGAAGATCTGGGTGGTCCAGGTGTTATTTGCTTACCCAGTGGCCAAGAAGAAACCCAGCATGGGGTTGAGGAGGCCACAAGAAAGAGGAGGAGACCGTCGTGGGTCATCCAAAACTCCAACCCAGAGGACACCACCAATCACATGTTAAAATCCAGAAAACAAAACTGCAAGGGCAAACGAGACAGGCTCTACCTGAAAAGTACAGCCAATGCCTCCTGCTTTCGTATCCACGATTAGCACCTTCGCCCCTTTCAGTTTCCCTTCTCAATAATGCAGTCAAGAGGCAGTCAGAGTACTAATATTGTGATGTTTTTATTATTTGCCTGATGGAGTTTTATTGGAAAAATTTCTGTCAAGTGTTGCATCTTGAGATTTCCCTTGTAAGGAGGGAAGGTGTAGGGGGTCGGAGGAGGAAGCTGCCACTGGATTTTGGCTCTTCTGGGGACAGCCCCCTGTAAGGAGCTGGTTTAATTATAGGCAGGTGGTTGTTTTTTTTACATGACCTACTTCCCAGATGGTTTTCCCTGCATTTCATTTCTACCACAAAGTTTGGGCATACTGGAGCCAGAAAGGAAGAACCGTCAAACCTGTGTTACCCCAAAAAAGGAGGGAACCTGGGAGCCTGGCGGGCCTCAGCAGAAGGCAAGAGACGAAACAGGTAAGAGGCTGGAAATGAGAGAGGCAGGTGAGGGAGAAAGAGCAACAGGGAGGCTCTTCCTGGCCACTCAGAAGATACACGGCAACCTCCCTGTGCAAAATGCCTGGCTGCCAGAGCAGCAATTACCCAGGAGGCCTCTGCCCAGTTTCTGGGTACAAAGTTGAAGATCAGCTGGTTGGAGGGCCCGGGGCAAATTACCGTCAAGAGCAGCCTGGGCTGGCTGGTATGTCCTGTGGTGCTGGACCATTTAGGTGGCCTGTGGCTCCTGAGATGTGGGAAATTTCCCACAAGGCTGTGGTGGGTTTGCTGTCTGACCACTGCAAATGTGGCCTCTGGGGGGTGGTGGCTGGGATTCACTCCCCCACAGAGCCCTCTTGGTGCTGACTCTGACCCAAAGCCACAAGACAAAGAGGCACTGCTGGCAGCCCAGCCCGTCAGCAGAATCAGGGCCCCATTTGCCCCAGCTGGCAGCAGGACCCCAGATCTTCCTGCTTGGCGAACAGACTTGACAATGCTCACTCAGTCATTCTCCTACCTTCAGGCAGAACCCTCTTTGACTGCCCTCATCATGAGAATTGGTACAATTTTTAAATGCTTCCCAGTAAGGAGCTCCCCATGCCCTGTCTCCCTTGGCAAACCAACCCCACTGCCGGAAAAAGTCCTTCCTCTGATCTATCCCAAATCCTGCACGATGAACCCTGAGTTCACTCCCCACATCTTACCCTTGGTGGGTTTGGAGAACAGCAGCTTGCCGCTCTCTGCTGAGTTGCCAATAGAGCCTTCGACATGAAAATACTGCACCTCACAGCTGTGAGCTCTGCCTGCCTGTTCTGTGCATATCTGTCTTTCCTCCTAAAATCTTGGAGCGGAATTGCTACTGTTTGCAGCTGGAATGGCTCCGAGGAGCTGCCCCACTTCTCTGTGTCACAGCATGACTCTCGCCAGCACTAATAGGTAAGTGGAAAATGGATTCCTCACGGTCCTGGGAAGCCACCTTCTCGGCATGTTCAGGGAATTTGGCACGTTCTGCCAGGAGCCCGCATTACAGCACCATCTGGTCCTAGATGTAACTGGTGACACAGCTGGGGGAGGCCATCTCCAGAGGCACTAGGGTCCCCGGAGAGGAAGCCCTCACAGGCCAGCAGTGCCACTGCCAATATCCAGGTGCCATGAAACACCACGCATAGATTTGATTCATGGCCTTTGTTTTTCAGATTCAAATGAGCTGAAGAAACAGGTGGGCTTAAAACTTATCGTGCTCAAATGAGGTGCTGGAGCTCAGGGCACAGATGGACCCCGTCATCTTCTAAAGGCGCATCCCCACCTACAAAGGTCCAGGGACCTCAGGAGCCCACATCACGTTCTCCCTGTGTGAAACGCCAACTCAACGTCAGGGAAAGAAAAACACAAAACCAAGAGGCTCTCTTGCTACTGCAGCAGGTCTTAGGGAGGTCACGGTCACTAGGCCAAAGCTCGGGCCCCTGCCTCCTCTGGACCCTACCCAGACACACCCCCTCAGCCGAGCCAGCACACAAAGGCACTTCAAGGCAAGAGGTAGAAACTTCCATGCCTACTTTTCCCATGGAGAGCAGGTGAGTAAGTTCTCATCAGAAAGTGCTGTGTGTGGGCCCTGCCTTGGCCCGTGTGCTCACGGAGAAGACACGTCAGGCAGATGGAGGGAGAGAGAGAGGCGAGAAGGAAAAACAGAGTTATGAGTATTTTCCAGGTGCAGAGAACCCAAGTGGTGAAGACTAGAGGATGCCAAAGGCTTTAGGAATCTACGTTCTAATTCAGGAGCCAGAACTTACCTTCGTGACTTACTCAACTTTGTATACGTGTCTACAATTATTAAAAAAATGCAAAAGGTGACACAGAAGAATGTCGGTGTAAGTAAAGAAGAGGTGGGTACAGGTAGAGATACCAGGGAATATGCTGGCAAGGATGGTTTCCAGGTGTGCCTCAGAAGTAATGATAAATATGGGGGAGGAGAAGAGAGGGCACCCGACTAAGAAAACGAGAGGGAGAGGGAGAGCGTTTCCACAGAGCCACCGCCGTGAAGCTAAGGCAGGCAGGTATGGTCTCACCGAGACTGCAACGCTGAAGGGCTGGCGGAACATCAATCCATTCAACGAGCTGGTGCGGGCAGCGTGCCCAGGCACAGTTCCCAGCACAGAGCCTGGCACCCAGCAAGCTCTTAATAAAAGTTAGTTCGCTTTCCCACGTGGAGCGGAACCGACTGGGGGCAGTGGATGGAAGAACTAAGGACCTGGCTTCTAAGTGAAACTTGTTTTCCCAGGAATGATGAAATGCACGTCACGCTGTGTCGAAAGGCAACGGCAGGTGAGCGTGATGCCCAAGGGTTGGGATGGAAAGGAGACGGGCCCAGGTAAGCACCCACTGAGACGAGCATCCCTAAGCACGGTCCAGGGGTCTCAAAGCCCCGAGTGCACCTGTGTACACACATGCATCTTCTGGACAGAGAATATCCAGGGTTGTCTTTGGGTCCTTAGAGGGGGTCTGGGACGCTTTGTGAGTTAACCGGCAGTGCTGTGTTTCCAAAGTCCTTTGCCTGGAAGCCCCCTTCCCAGCTCCAGCAATTGCAAAGCACTCAGGGAAGCATATGAGACTGGCTGGCACTGGGTGTGGACAACTGGCCCCATGCTCACTTGTCGCTCACTTGTCGAAGCCATTAGTTTGAAAGTAAGAAACAAGGTGGGGGGGAGGAGGGGAGGCAGTAGTGTGCTGGAGGGCGGGAAGTTGGGGCTGGGAACCAGGCAAGGCTGAGTTCCATTTCCTGCCCTACCTTCCCTGAATGTGGGGCTTGGGCAAAGCTGTCAGGCTCCCTAAACCACGGGGCCATAGGTGTCAAACGGGGATTCTTGTCATTCCCATCCCATTGTCATTGGGACTGGAAAGAATGTGTGTGAAAGACACAGAACACCGGTGTGTAACAACAGAAGATGGTGAGATCAAGATCTTGGTAAGAGAAATATTGGACCAGGACTTTTCAAAGAGGCTCCACAGGCATGGAGAGTCGATTCCAGGAGACAGCATTTCTTAGTACTTGGGTTAAGTCATTGCTGCAGCACAGAGGAGGGACAGTCCCTCTCCCATCATCACCACTGACCCCAGGGCAGGTTTCCCTGGGAGGGAGATCTGAGAGCTGTTTGCTAGGTGTCAACCATATCATCAATTGAGGTTTTAAACCCCTCTCCTAGTCCAGCACGTCGAGTGATGGTGAGGGCAGCACATTTTGCAGCCAAGAAAAGAGCCTGTAATGGCAGCTGCGAGGCCACCAACAGACATTGGCACCCTGTGGCTGCATGTGCCCACCCACCTGGACCCCCTCTCCAAGCCTCCCTGTCCTGGGAGTTCACACCCCATCGTCTTCCTGCGCTTGATGTTGCCAGGATTGCAGACGAAGCAGTGCCCCTACTCAGCGCTCTTCTGCCCTGGCCAGAGACGACTGCTTGCTGAGAGCTGGTGAGAGAGACGCATTCAGCCCGTGGCCGGTGGTGCATGGAATGATGCACCAGCGTGAGCCCAAGCCAGGCTTCATTAGTGCACAGATGCATACAGCGAAGGGAGGCCAATTGTTTGGACAGTTTGCTGTGGAGCTGTCGAGGCAGGATGAGAACTCAGGACCTGGCATTTGCAGGCTATTTGCAAATCTTCAGGTGCCCATTTCTAGGAGGAGCTGAATCACCCAAGTGCCTCTGTGGGAGCTGCAGGGAGAGGAAGCCCACTTCTTGCTGAGCCCCTCACAGGCAGGATGCTGCTTGCTGCAGTGACATAGCTGGCCCCTCTGCTGCGTCCTTCTACCTGCCATGCCACCCACGCCATGCCATCCAAGTATGTGGGGCAAGCCCGGGGACTGATGGGTGGTGGGGTCCCTCTCTGGACCTCCCCTTGGCAATTTCCCCTGGCAACCCCCCCCTTCCTGAGAGAAAGGCATGTGGCTCACCTCCTGCCTGCGGGGGGCAGACCCGCTGGTGGGGGCAGGCAGCTGATGCCGGCAGATATCTGGCCTGTGCCCTCAGCTCTGTGCTCTGAAAGCCTCCCCCCACCCGGAGTTCAGAGCGTCTGGGTGGACGGAGGGAGGGAGGTCCTTGGAGAGAGTCAGGGCTGTGGAGAGGGGAGAGCAGGCAGACTTCCTGCTGCCGCGCAGCTATAACGCACCACCTGGCAGAGCGAGTCCAGCACCTGTAGGGGGCAGACGCTCATTCATCACCCTAGCAGCCCAGTCCTGGCTCCTCTGCCTCTGGGCAGGCAGAGAGGAGTGGGGAGGGCTGGGCAGCTGTGAAATGCTGCCCACGGGCCAAGGCAGGGTCACGGTCCCAGGGACTTTCCTCTGTGTGCAGAGAGGACAAGCCCCATAGTGAAGGCTTGTATCAAGGAAGAAGGTCTGTAGGACACGCAGCCGTCACGTTTAGCACATCAGGTACAACCGCTCTTTGTAGACAACAATGAAGCCTTTCAGGAAAGCTGAAGTCTCAGCCGATCCCCCATCCTAGGCAAAAGGCAACGGCACTCCTGCCCATTCCTTCTGTTCGAGCTCCGGCACAGGGCGGGAGCAGGCAGGAGACACTGAACAAGAACTGGGTACAGGTGAGCTGCTTCACGTGAGCCTCCCCAGGGGAGACAGAGTGATGGGCTCATCACTGGGAATTCCACAGGTGAGGCTGGGCAGCCTGTTGGGTTGGGCCTTCCTGGGCCCATGTGTGGTAGGAAGTTCAGGGACAACTTGGGCCATCTCATCAAAAGATACAGCTTTAACCTCAGAGGAACTTATCAGTGAGCCCAGTAAGATTTCAGGGAATCTACTTATCCCTAAATATCAACTACCCAGTCATTTACATTTCCCCCAACTGGACGGCCCCTTGAGCTCAGTCCTCCTCTCGTTCTTGTGATAGGGACAGAGAGGGAGCTCCTTAGAAAGGTCACTCAAGACAGGCCCCTTCCCAGGATATTACCACCTGCTGTCCCTCTAAAATGAAATAAAATAAAATTTAAAAATAAATGAAAAGAACAACAAAAATATAAGTACAGCTGCAGAGGTGCCTTCTTTGCCTCCCTGCTCTGAGCTCCAACCTCTCAGATATTTACTGTTCGTTCCCCCCTAAATCATTCCTGACGGCTGGACTGCTTGCACTCCATCACGAGGAGGGGCTGTGCGGAGCCGCAGTTCCGTTTAGCTTGCAGAAAAAGGAGCCTCCTAGGAAAAACCCACGCGGGAGCTGTCCGGTGCTGAACTCCTGCGTGATGGACGATTATGGACCATCTGCACTTTCAGAGGGCGATAGATTTATAAGCAGGAGAGACAGCTAGAAGAGTGTCCATTACTATACTCACTGCCTCTTCAGAGATATTCTAATCAGGCATCCTTTCCTCTTGCTGAAAGCCCAGGTTAAAAACTGGCAAGAGGGGCTTCCCTGGTGGCGCAGTGGTTGAGAGTCCGCCTGCCGATGCAGGGGACGCGGGTTCGTGCCCTGGTCCGGGCAGATCCCACTGCCGTGGAGCGGCTGGGCCCGTGAACCATGGCCGCTGAGCCTGCGCGTCCGGAGACTGTGCTCCGCAACGGGAGAGGCCACAACAGTGAGAGGCCTGCGTACCGCAAAAAAAAAAAAAAAAAAAAAGAACTGGCAAGAGGTGAAATCAATTACATATTTCTGGGGTGTTTCCTTCCCAGAGCAAGGCTGTCAAAGGTGCTGGGGGCAAGGGTGTCAGAAGGCTGGGGTGGGGACCGCTGGTGGAGGGACCCTTTGCCTGTCAAAGCTTCCCTGTCGCATTTCCCAGGGCTCCCCGTCTCACCTCGGCTCCTGATTTCTTGCAACTGGTGTTGAAAAGATAGAAGAGGCCAATATGTCTCTCCTTTCTCAGCCCCCGCACGGACCTACTTGAGATTTACTGACAACCAGGAATCGTGCATGGGTGCAGCAAACACACCTGGATCTTCCTGGTAGGCCATGCAGTTTGATATTTATGTGCATAGGGGAGAGGAAAGGAGTGCCTCAGTGGAACCCTGGGTCAGGCGCTGAGCTGGATGCCTTCTGTACATTGATTCACAGTAATCTTATTCCTGTTTTACAGGTGAGAGAACGACAGCCCATGGAGGTGCATGATGGGTCCAGGTCTCCTGCCCAGGTCCATCCAACCCTCCCTAGCCTGCTGCCCGAAGGTCCAGACGGCAAGGCAGAGATGCACAGGGAACTTCTCCCTGCCAGAGGCTGCTGGCCCTCTGAGGCCGACCCCACCCCCCAGCGCCCCTCCAGCAGGACAGCACCTAATGCTTCTCCAGTGAGCTCCCACTCCTTCACATAGCCCTGCAATGAGGAAGTGAACTGACCCCCTGGGCCCCAGCTCCCCAGAAAAGACCCTTTTACACAGACAAACAGTCCCCTCATTTCTACTTCAGAGTTCATTTCTTTCTACTTCAGAATTCACAGAGCATATTGACACTTACCTAATCTGACCACAGCTTTTGCATTAGATAAAAACATTTATTTTTAATCCCCATTTTAAAGATGAGGCAGCTAAGGCCCAGAGAGGTTAAGTGGTTTTCTCGAAGCCACACAGCTAACCAGGAGGCAAGCGAGAATCAAGCCCTCATCTCCTGGCTTTGTGTCCAGGGCCTTTCTGGCCTCTGCCTGCCTTCCCAGGAGGCTGCACTGGGCACAGCCACCCTTGAGAATTTCCGTCCATGGGGACCTGCCCTCTTCCAGGCTCTCCCTCTGTAATATCTGAGCTTCTCTGACGGATCCAACCTGCTCTGGGGAAGGTTAAATCACCCAGCTCACTGGCAGAGCCTTTGAGAACTCACCCTGGGTATAGGCTCTGAGACTCTAAACAAAGACCCTGAATATCAGGCAGTGCCCCCCTCCTGCCAGGACCCTGTCATTCTCTGAGAGGGCAGATCAGGGACCCACGCAATGATGCTCAGCTCAGAAGTATGACCGGCTGCCAAGTGTTCTGGAGTCAGGTCTTAACTGGGGAGAACAGCAAAAGTTCAGCTTGTTCTTTTGTTGTTTTTATTTATTTATTTATTTTAACTACAGTTCTACCTGCCTCACCCTGGGAACTCAGCTGTGGCCTTTTCACCTGGAAAAAGCCTTCTGTTCTTGCCAAGCCCCCTCCATCCCAGTCTCTCATTTATTCCATCACTCACACGTCTGTGCAGACATTGAGGGCAGGACCCTACCTCACGCTGGGAAGTCAGGAAAAGCATTTTGCAGGAGGTTGAATGTGAACTGACCTGGATCTTAAAGGGCATGGAAAGTAGTCAGGTGAGGAAGGAGGGTGGGAGGGCTCTGTCTCATGGATGCAATGTGGCAGGAAGCACAGCATGCCATCCGCGTATGGAGCAGACAGGGGATAAGTTCGGATTGGCGAGAAAGGCAAGCACGCCCCCCCCTTTTTTTTAAATATAAAACCTTCCCATAGGCCTCTTGCTCTGTAGAGTTAGCTACTCTCTGCTGAGCATTCAGGGCCCAGGGTCGCCCCCGTGCAGGCCACCCTCTCCATCACAGCACATCTGATGGAGGATCTGCCTCTGGACCAGTATGTCCAATAGTTGGTGCCATCACCGAGATGCTCTGTGGCTGAGACTTCTCGTTTCATAGCCACTACCACATGTGGTTTTTGGGCAACTGAAAGGTGGCCAGTGTGCCTGAGGACCTGAATTTTAAGCTATTTCATTTAAATTCATTTAAGTTTAAATGGCCACTGTTTTAAATAGCCCAGCTCTGGGGGGTGAGCTGCTCAGACAGCCTCAGGGTCTCACGCTGCCTGACCCCACTGGCCACTGGCTAAGGGCATGTGTGGCCAAGACCCTCACGTTCCAAAGCTTCGTTCTGGAGCCTGAGCCATGGGAGGGGCACGTATCTCTTTCCAGCCTGAGACGTTTTGCTTCACCTGTGAAAACAGCATCCAATTGATGAATGGCCAGTGCCTGCACTTTGTGAAATTAAATTCTTTGCTTGGACAGAACAGCATGGGGATAACCATGGCTGCCCAGGGACAGGGACAGGGCACCAGGGTGCTAGGCAGCAAAGGGCTCAGGATCCTGGCCCTGGCGGTTGCCACATGAGGGCCAGGGGGAGGGCAAGGTGGGCAGACAGCTGCATCAGCAGGTGCCCCAGGCAGTGGCTGGAGGGGAGCAGGGAAGAAGTTAGGAACGCTAGCGCAAGAAAGGAGCCACGCAGCAGGGAGGGACAGTACCCACGCCTGCCCATGGTAACCCAGACCCTGACCCCCAGGCACTGTCACCGCAGGTCTCTTCAGGGCACGTTCACACCAGCTCTGACCTTCCCACCCAGCTCCTCCTGCCTCAGACACAGGAGAATTTATGGGCCCCTGTTGTTTCCAGCTCAGCTCTGCTCTCCATGGAAAACAATTCCCCTCCTGCTTCATTATTATTATTATTATCTTCATTAATGCTTGACAGAATGCACCATCCTCTATGGCCATCCTGAGGACTCCCATAAAGGGCCACTTCCCCAAACCCACCCTCCACCCCAGCCAAACTCCTGCAGGCGATTCCTCCCTCAGTGGCGGGGGGAGGGCAGTTGGGGTGATTAAAGTGCCTCATCCTTCGTGCCTCTTCTCACACAGTAAAAATTACTGCCAATGATATTATATGGTCATGCCGTAAACTCAAATCACCCCTGAGAACTTGCTTCATTACGACCCTCACTATATAATCCTGCAGTTACTCCAAACCTGGTGTCCTCTCTTCCTTCTCCCTGCAAGGAGGCTTACAGAACCCCTGGGGGCTCTAAAGAGCCGCCCCTGGTCCCTGACTCTCACTCACAAAGCCAGGGAAGCCAGAGGCCACCCTGGCCCAATGGCCATCTCCTGGGTGCATCTTTGGGAAATGCAGAGAATCAGAATGAAAACTCAAGTGCCCCTGCCCACTTTTGCTCTAGATTCACTCCTTGTTCATCCCAGAAGGCTCCATCTATGCTCTCCCACCCCTGTTCCTCCTTTAAAGAAGTGGCAGGTATGTTACCAGCCTCTGCCCACACCCCTAAGTCAGAGCCAGAAGAACACCCCTACCACACCTGCCCCCACTCAGAGGGTTGTGGGCCTCTGACTCTCCTCTCCATTTACAGCTAAGGAGTCAGGCTGTCCTGAAAGATGGGCCTTCAGATGAACCGCAGAAACTCTCTGTGTGTGCGTATGTGTATACGTGTGTTCACACGTGTCTATGTGTGTGTTCACTGTCTGCCCACCTGAGGTCAACTCCACCTTGGGATGGACCATTGCCTTCCCGTTCTCCCGTCTCACCTCCCCCCCCATCCCTGCCCTCGGTATCCCATAGAGGGGCCAAGTGGTTGACCCTCATTTAGACGAAAGTAAAGCGTTTATTTAGGGTGTCAGGCTGGTTTTGCTGCTGGGCTGGGGTTTCACCCCTTGCCCTGGATCGTTCTGGAATTGCCCTAAGACCATCCAGAAGTCCCCTTGGCTCGGCCTGGTTTTCCCCACACAGACCCCAACTGTCATTGCCAAAACCCCCTCTGTGTGCACAGAGATGCCCCCTGCTGTGGTTTCCTTTGAACTCCACAGAATCTTGGATCGTCCCCATAGATTCTTTAAACTGACAGGGTGATGGTGTTTCAGGGGATGTTCAGGTTTGATGTCCTCCTCCATCTTTCATAGGTGGGATTTTCAGGGTGGAATGAGGGGTCAGCCATCTCTCTAGCCCCCTAACTCTCACCAGTTCTTGGTTCTCAGACGGGGAAAGCCCAGCCCACAAGGAGGTGGCTGCCGTGCAGTTTTTGGGTCATGAAGTTGCGTGGCAGGTTTGTGCCCAGGGAGTCTTCTCTGGGCTTGAAGGTCCTGCGGTGCCCCCTGCCCACTGTGGCCCCTTTCTGAGCCCACTGTCTCACAGCTGGTACTGTCACTGGTCACTTTGTCTTGTTTTCACTCATGCTATCTCTTGGGTCCCTGGGTTATTTCAATCTAGTGTTTGGTTGTTTTTTTTCTTTCCATGAGTGTGTGTCTTGTCTCATTAACCTGTCTACTTATACTTTTTTAAAAACTTTCAAAGAAATGTTTTTATACCTCACATCTGTATTACCCAGGCTCTAAGCCTCTATTTCCCAATATATACGGGGCGTGTCCACCCGATGGCCTCTTGACACCCCTTCCCAGGGGACCCAGCTCATCATGTGTGAAAAGCAAGAGCTGCGTGCAGGGCTCCTGTTTCTGCCACATGGACTCCCATTCATCTCCTCCTGAGTTCAGCCTCAAAGTCTTTTCTTTGCATTTTCACTTTCCTCTTCAATTCCACCTCCTTCCTCACAATTGGACCCTGGCCCCCATAGCGGCCCTACCTCTGCCCATGCCATTCTGTGCCCATCACCCCGCATCAGCAAGCTCTCCCTGCCCCAGGGCCTGGAGGGCTTCACTGCTTGGAGTCAGAGGGTGGGTTTCTCACCCCCATCGGCCCATGCAAACATTTCCCCTGTCCCTTTCCTCCTGCCTGCAGCTTGGGGTTTCACCACGCACCCGCTCAGCTTATGACTAGACGTTTTCACAAACCGCAGACTCCTGATCCCCAGAGATATTGGAAGCCCCCAGAAGACATGTATGGCGCCACAGGCTTTCCGAATTGAGTTCGTGTTGCTGCCTGTCCGCCATTCCCATGGCTCCCCGGTGTCTATCTGCTGGAGACCATACACATTTTAGCTGTGGTCCTTTGTGGGCATTGCAGGGACGATCACAGAATCCCATTTCCCTTCAACCATAGTTCCTAATGCCCATGTGACGGAGGAGGGTCCAGACAACAGTATGGAGAGTCCCGAGGGGCTCCCGGGCTGGTCCTCCCCAGCCTGGCCTGGTCCCCTCCATAGTGACATCCACCCCCTGACTGACAGTCACTTCTTGCTGTCTTAGACTATTCTGTTTTCAATTCTGTCTCAGGTCTGAGCAATCCTGGGTCCAGACAGGGTTGTAGGCTTCATGAGATGCCCACCACTCACGCGCAGCTCCAGAAGCAGGCTCAGGGCTTCTGGGAAAGTCAGCTCTGACCTCTGGCCCCAGAGGGCGAGGGAGTAGATGGTCCCCCGAAGCCCAGAGCAGGGGGAGACCAGCACCCTCAGTGGCCTGTCCCCACCACCCTTCACCAACCCCCGGGCCACCCCCTCATCCTCACCTGCTGCCATCTAGGTTTGAATTCTGTCTCCAAACTGGGAATCCTCCAGCCATTCAGGACCGGAAGGAACCATCTGTAGCTCTTTTATTTTTTTATGCTGCTGAGCAAAGCAGGGGTCAGGCTGAGCACAGCTGTTGGGAGGTGTTTTGTGATAAATCAATACAGAGCCCAAGGTGGGGAGCAAAGGGGATGAACTGGGAGTCCAGGGCACTGGGGACAAAGGCCAGGTACAGGCCCGAGGCCAGCACCTGAGTTCATAAGTTAAAATGAGGAAGAAGTAGGGGGAGGGCGTGGGGGAGGGAAGGGAGAGTCAGAGAGACAGAGACAGAGAGACAGAAGGAGACAGAGACAGAGAGGCAGGGGGACAGAGACACAGAGACAGAGGAGGGCGGTGGGTTGCAAACCCTATCATGGAGGAGAATGACCCTCAGAAACCCCATTACGATGTGGCTGATCATCTCACAGCCTCAGTAAGGGCACTGTCCATCATCAAGGAGTTGGGAAGAATGTTTTCTCTTCTCCAAAAGTGTTTTCTTTTTCTAAGAAGTTGCCATCCTGGCTCTTCTCATCGAGAAGCCCACGCTGGCCTCCCCAGGCATTGTGAGCTGCAATGGTTTCAATTTCTTTTGTTCCAGAGACACAGAACTGTTTAACTCTCATCCCTTAAATCAATACCTGATGTCATGTCATCCAAAGCCGTTATTTTTATACCAGAAAAAAAAAAAAGGAGACTGAGTAGAGTCTAAAGAAGAGAGAGAGAAGGCAAAAACCACTGCTTAGGAGGCTGCAAGCAAAACTCCTGCTCAGAGCCATCCAACCTTAGCATCACCCAACTGGCTCTGCGACAAAAGTGCCTGCAGGGGAGGCAGAATGAGAAGAGGAAAGATCCTTGGGAAAAGAACGTGCCATGACCCCAGAGGGTTTGTCTGATAGCAAACGACTTCACCCCGAAGACCACACCGACCGTCAGCCCACACACATGAGAGTTCTACCAGGACAAAGTCCTCCACACCTTCTCTGACCCTCTCTCCCGTCTCCCCGTCCCTCTCGCCCTTCCTGTTCCCTGGATCCTTCCCTCGACCTGCAGGCACAATCAACCTCCACAACCTCAGAGGAATCCTTTCTAGGACCTTCCCTCAACGGGAAGCCATCTGTAAATCCCTCGGCTTAAGGGTCTGCAGGGCTGAGACAGCTCTCCAGGGAGGCATCAAGGACCATCACAGTCTGTCCCCAACACATCTTCCCAGTCTCAGTTTCCTTATCTGTAAAATGAGAGCAGTGACAGACCCACCTCAGAGGGTGTGTGTGAGCCTGAAGGTGCACGTGTGTAAACGATGTAGAGCTGTGCCCCACACAGAGCCCATGTCTTGTTCCTGACCAGTCACGCCAACTCGTCCTACGCAGACACGCTGGCTTTCCTCAATGTGCTGGGCTCCTTTGAACCAGTGAACCTTGGGCGTTCCATTCTGTCTGCCTAGAATATGCTCTGCTGGAGAACTGTCACTTGTCCTCCAAAACCCAGCTCAGATGTCACCTCCTCTCTGATACCTTCCTGGCCTCCAAGGCTGTCGGCCAGCCCCTCCTCAAGGCTCCTCGAGTTATTGGTGACGTACGGCGTCTGCCCTGTGCCCAGGAGCTGTACGGGAGGGCTGTGTTCAGTGGACTGGGCTCCGAGGGATGGGGCAGCTGTGTACTGGCTCTCACCTCGCTGGTGCCCAGGGCAGGTATTCAGTTTATGAACAAAGCACATGGAGCTCTGTTTGTTACCCAGGGGAGGTGCCTGGGACAGAGTCTGGGAGAACCGCTGCACGTGACTTCTCTCTTTCACCTGCCGGGGGCCTAGATATAAACTATCTAGAAAGAGAAACAGGCGTGCACCTGTCGTCAGATGCACGGTTTATTATTCACCTTAACATACGCCCGGCCCTGGGCCAAGAACGGCGCCTGTATTGTCTCATTTGATCCTCACTCCAGCCCCCTCAGCAGACGTTATAATCATCACCCTTGTCTCACGGTGGAGGAGACTGGGGCTCTGAGAGGTTAAACACCAGCCAGACTCTCATCCCTGATGCCAGACCCCCCTGCACTGTCCGTGTGCGCAGGCCCCTGTCTGCACTCCCGGGCACAGCGCCCCAGCCTCCTAGGCCTGGCCCCTGCTTCCTGCTGTGGCGTTACCTCCAGTGACGTCAAGGACCGAGACTGCTGTTCCCCAGTGCCCCTGGCCTGTGCTTGTGCTCACAGGCACCGCGGTCATCCTGGAAGCGCCTCCTTCCTGTTTGCTCCCGTCTGCTCTTCCTCCAGGTCTCAGGTCCCCCAAGCCTTCCCCGAGCCCCCCAGACCCCAGCAAGATTGCCTTCCCTGAGTTCCATGCTGCCTGCAGCACATATCTGGAACTTAGAGTCTCCTGTCCAGTATTGGGATTTTCCAGAAATCCTGCCCCGGTTCTTGTTGTTATACTATTCAACTGGTTCTTACAGAAAAAGCAAGACTTGCTATTTCTCACACCGATCGACCGGCACCATATCACAGTGACGCATTTCTCCTCGTCACTCTTACCTGTGAGCTCAGACAGATTCACCTGCATTTCTTCATTTGCCCTGTAACAGCCCCTTCCGTTGTTCTTTTAAATCCCAGTTTCTCAGATGGGACAACTGAAGTCCCAAGAGCTGATGCCCCGTGACCAGCAGCCCATGTAAACAGGACAGTCAGGGCAAGGGGCTTCACGCTCCGGTGTCCAGGCTCCCAGGAGCAGACTCTCTTCTGTGGAGGTGAGCCTCCAGCCCCATCCTCTCTCCTCTGAGTCGGCCCTTCAACTTCACCCTGTCACACAGAACAGTCTGGCCTTCGGGTGTACCGCAAGCCTCTACCACCCAGCCCAGCTCTGCAGGAAATGGGCTCCCAGGGGCAGCTCATTCACCAGGACATCCAGAGGGACATGGCTCTGAACAAGGAAATGCACATAATGAATAACAATGGAGAATTCTCTGGGGCTTTGGGGCTATATCGGTGGCTGCTGGCCTTCAGGAGGCAATTAAAAAGGCACGATAAAAAAGTGAAGTGTTACTATTTCAACAGTCCTGACTCTCACACTGTGGGGAAGATCTGCGTCATCCCAGCGTCTCCTAAGATCAGGTTCAGGGCTAGAACTTTTCCAAGGAGAAACTGTGCTTACTTGGCAAAAATGTTAGTAACAGCTGGGATAGAGCCACAGGTGCTAACAAGCTTCCCTTCATATCCCTAGCACCATCCGTATCTCCGGAACCCCTTCTCAGGGCCTAAGGTGCAGGATCCTTGACAGTCTCACTGAATCGGGGCATCTGCACCCTTGCATGTGAATTGCATGCATAACTTCACACGTTCCTGTGTACACATGCATGTTCAAGGAAAACGCGTTCATAAGTCAGATTAAGAAAATGCACTTGTATTTACTGTACACATTCTCTCTCTCTCTCTCTCTCACACACACACACACACACACACACACACACTTCTTACTCACATCCTGCCTCTGAAAAGCAAAGAAACTGGCAAATATGTATATTCCTTGCTACATGTTCACACCTTTCCCGTGTGTTTGCTGGCACGCCCCTCCAGATACCTTGCAATGGAGTGGAAGGAAATGGGGTTTCATCTTGATCAGCCCAGTCATCCCCTACAATGGTAGCGGCAAGGAACTAGGAAGGTGGTTGTGTAGCTATCCACGACGCTGCAGTGAGCAGAGAATATTTATTAAAGTATTGTGACACTTCTATGACTGTAGTCTGTGAAATTTCTCTTCTTCCGTGGAATTTCAGGGAGATTGGGGTGAGATGGAGAACAGTTCCCGCGAACAGCTTTTCCAGAATTGCATTTGGAGCCGTCGTAACTCACGTCCCTTGAGCCCTACCCCCACCATTATTATCCCAAGAACTTCATTTATGTAAAAGGTGCTCTCCATCTGCATCCATTTTCAGCAGTCTATACTCACAGAGAGGCTGAAATACACCACCTAGTAGTGGGATCCATGAGTATAGACTTGACCATCCTTTCTGGAATTAAAAATGCTACGTGGGTCCCCAAGCATTTCATTACCACGGAGGGAAAATTCCTGTGTGACAGATGCTTTTCCCATGAGCCCTGGATACAAAAAAGGAGCTAGCTACAACTCGCTTTGCTGCTTTTTTCTCTTCTTCACCCGTGGGCTATTATACGATTCTGGCTGTTTGGTTTCTGGAACATTTGGAAAACCATTGGGCTAGGGCAGTGGTTCTCAAAGTGAGGTCTCCGGACCAGCAGCATACGCGTAACCTGGAGGGAAGGTCGAGCAGCAGACTACTGGGCCTGTCCCGGAGTTTCTGATTCAGTAGGTCTGGGGTGGGGTCTGAGAATTTGTATTTTTAACAAGTTTCCATGTGGTTCTGAGGCTGCTAGCCTGGGCACCACAGCGTAAGGAGCACTGACCCAGGGGGACTCAGCCTATGATAGCACAGCCCGTGTTGGCTTGAAAGTTGGGGTCTGGGTCCTAGTTTGGCCCTAACCTGTGTGACCTCAGATAAGTCGCTTGGGTGTTTTCTTCAATTGAGTCACATTTTTTATCATGAGTGAAATGAGCGGATTGGGTTGGATGACCATGAGGGTCCTTTCAACCCCTATGTTCTACGGTTCTAGGCACTGATGAAACACAGCAGTAACCAGTACCCGGGGTACTAGGGGTGACACAGAGCCTGTTTTACTGTCCCCCATCCTTCTACCTGCTCTTATACCCCCTTCTCCCCCCCACCTCCTGAAGCTAAACTTGAACACAGTAGAATCTGTTTTGGGAAACAGGCAGCCGGCAGCTGCCCTGCACGAGCCCAGCTTCCCAGAAATTAAATCTCAGGCTTGTTTCTTTCCACATGGGGAAGGCCTCAGAGGGCTGGGTCCCAAGCTGCCCTCGACACCCTGACCTTCAGAGTCAGTATAAAGATGACACGTGGTCCCCCTCAGGTCTCCCCTGCCGCACGGGGCAGTGTGACTTTACAGCATGTCCCAGCACATCTCAAAAGTGACCCAATCTGGGGTGATTAGAGGGAACCCACACGATGACGAGGGTGTCATCATTGGTGCTTCCCGACATAGGCCTGGCACTCAGAAACCAAGAGACGGAAAAGCTTGCAGTTTTCCATGACAGCCTGAATTTATGAGATGAACGAAAAAGGAAAAGAAAAAGATGAAAACATCTGTAATGAACATCTGGATTCTGTTGCTAACCATGAAAGCAAATTCCCTCAGAGTCAGCATGTTGGAGAGGGCTGGGAAAGGGTGTATTTATAAACAACTGCAATATTTAAATGGGAAAAAAAATGCCCCAGCACCACAACTTCCTGTTTTAAACCCTTTCAGGATGGCGAGGCATTGAGTTCAGTTCTGTATCTGAGCCACAAGGGAGATGGTTATACCCACAAGTCAAGCTCTGGACTCAAACTGGCATGATTACAGCCTCTAGATTTTCGCAGTTGGTTCCCCAAAACAGTCATTTGAACAAAGTGTTAAATGCACCTCTGTGTGTTTGTGGGTGTGCATTCATGCACTCGGGGAGGCAAGCGTGTGCACACATGCACACGGGTGGCTGGGTGTGCACAGTCATTCACACGAGTCCGTGTGTGGGTGTGTGTAGAGTCATGCTCACAGGCGTGTGTACACGTGCGTCTGTGGGCCTGTGCACAATTACACACAGGTGTGTGTCTGTGTCAGTGTGTGCATGTGAGTGTACATGCACAGAAATGTCCAAATAAAAAAGTTTACATATTTATAGGCTACTCTTTTTTTTTGCAGCTTCCTTTTTTTTATCTCCTCACGCTTTTCAACAGCAAGACCCCCTCCACGCCTTCCAATAACTAACAAATCTGTCTCCGAGTTGTGCCCTCCTCAGGTGTAACTAATGTGACTTTAGAGGCGTCGTCCCTGGGCGACCAGAGACTGGGGCGAAGCATCAGGGAGGGGAGTCGGGAGCTGGGTGTGAACAGTCACCTCCGCCCTGTCCTCACTGCCTGTCTCTCGGGCCACCTGAGCTGTGCACACAGGGCATTAAGGATCCATTTCTCAGCCCGAGAAGCGGCTCCTGTCCCTCGGCGCATCAGGGACAGAGCCCGGGATGTATCACCTTCAATCCTTCTCCGGGTTCTGGGCTCTTTGCACAGTAGTCTTCATAGGGAGAGGAGTGGAGGGCCTGTCTGCCCTCACGAGCGACGCTCCCTGAAAATCCCTAGCCAGGGCCGTGGGAAAAACGATTTGCTGCTGGTGGCTCCTAATGTACGGAAATCTCTCTCTCAGTGGATGCAGGTGACGTCCTAATACGAAAGAGCTGAAAGAAATGGAATCCATTTGGAAAATTTCACGTTTGGCCCCCGGGAGCTGGGGCGAGAGGGTGTCCTCGGTGGTCTGCCCCCTCCTCCGGGTCCTGGCGAGTGGGCGGTTTGCCAAACGGGTCACCTGGCATTAGAGGCAATGAAAACCACACACTTCCTAACCTTGTTGTGTGGTTCGTGTTTAGGGCTCTTGCTTTATCAGTTTTTATTTCGTGTAATATTCATCACACTGGTTTATTTATGGGGCCTTCGTTGGGAAGTTATTTTTCAGGCCTGGTGAATAAAACATTAGCCTTTGCGGCTTGTCAGGGTGACTGCAGCTCCTCTGATGTCAAGCTGACGAACTGCCTTTTCTTTTTCCCAACGACTGCACTTTTAAAGAAATTTATTTGTATTTTGTTGGGCGTTTGTTGTTCTTTTCTCTTTTGGCTGGTGGATGTTGGTCTGAGTCGGGTTCTTTTCTGTTCTGATGAAATGCTAAAACCTTCACTTGCTGAGAAAGGTAATACGTCGAGCAGGAGGGATGAGAACTGAAGTCCTGGGCTGGAGGAGAAACACCCTGAGAATCCCACCCCTCAGCGGGCGCCACACTCTCCCAAAGCACATGTTGATGAATGAGGGACTTTTCAGTCATGCGGATAAAGGGCCAGAGCCCCACCCAGAGGAACCATGGGGATGCTGACCCAGCTTCATCTGTAAGGCACTGGGGGCAGGGGTGTGGAGTCCAAAGTCCCAATGAGAGTCCCAGAGAAAACAATCTCAGTACGTTAAAAAAAAAAAAAAGCTAAATGTGGCTTTAAGCAAACTCCAAATAAGAAAATCCACATCTACGATAAAGAAAACTAGGGTGAGAAGATTCACTTTACAATTGGATTGTCATAGTATTTCTCCAGTAATTCTTCTAAGTCCATTTAAAATGTGGATTACTTTACATGACTTTTCAAGTTTCATTGTGAGGAAGGAAGGAAGGAAGGAAAGTAGGAAGGAAGGAAGGAAGGAAGGAAGGAAGGAAGGAAGGAAGGAAGAATCTGGCAAGGTAATGCTGTATTTCACATTAAAGAGTGCCAAGCTTTTCTTTTTCTTTCTTTCCAGAAAACAAGATAGGGGCTTAGAAGACCTCAATCAGTAAAAACCCAGCCAGATGCTGGTGATTCACTAGAGCTTGTCTTTTGGCAGAGGCCTGGCCTGGCCATCTCTTAATTGAGATCAAACTGGTCATCCTCACCAACAGCACAGAAGCTCAGCGGCTCTTTCGAAACCGAAGGAGGAAAATGTGCCTTAACTTCTTGGGCAAGACCACCATTGGGCCAAAGACATCTGCTTCCCTCCTTGGTTCCTCCACGGGATCCAGGGTCACTTGGGCTGGATGCAGATGGATAATAAAGGCTGCCATCTGTGGGGTGTGGACTACACATATGCTAGGCAGTAATCATCCCCACAACCCCACGAGATAGGCACTATCAACCAATCTCACAGATGAGGACGCTGAGGTTCGGGAAGGTCACACAGAGGAGAAAGCGGAGAGGATGTGGACACAGAGCCTGCACTCCTAGCTACTGCACTGGTGAGGCTTCCCGCTCACAATGTTGCCACCCTGAGCAGGACCAAGGGATTGACCCTGCTCCTCTGCTTTCGGGTAGTGATGTGAGATGCCAGGAAGATGCCTGTGACTGGTTCATTTCTATAGAGAAGGAAAACACTAGAAATGGAAAATCAGATCTCTGAGAAGTTTTTAAAAATTGGTTTAGAGAGCTACACGGTCCAATTCAGAGGTGCAGGCAGAAAACGAGGATGCTCACGCACATCAGGGCTCTGTGCTCAGGGACTTGAGGCCAACACCCCCTCCTCCAGATTTCCAGGGCTCAGAGCCTAATGGAGACATGCACATGCATTAAAAAAAAATTCCTTGAATCTTAGAGTCTTAGGTATTCTCAGCTGGCTAGTTTGAGTCTGGGTAAATGAAAAACATCTCGAGTGCTGGTGAGTGCATCCTTAGAAGAGTCCACCATGCCCAGCAGCTTTCAAACAAGCTCCAGGTACTCCTGTCTCAAAGCATCCATTAAAGCAAGGATGACCAAGAGTCTGTCAACTCCTCTCATGTGCTGGAGCTGCTGCCCTCTCTCTATTCTCCTTCCTAGCCCAGTGTCTCAGTAGCTTGTCTACATAGGATTTACCCACTTTGTCACCTTCCATTCAACTCTTCAACCCACTCCAATCTGGCTTCTGTCCTCACCATTCACTCCATCAAAACGCTCTTGCCAAAGTCACCTTGACCTCCTAACATTGTGAAATGTTGAAGTCACAGTCACTTGTTGTCCTCAGACCCTATTTGACCACCCCCACCCTCCTTCTGGAACAATTTCTTTTTTGCGGTTTTGTGACATGATGCTGGTTGTACCTTGGCTCTAGGGCTGATCCTTCTTTGCTTTTTCTACCTGACTCTAAATGCTGGAGTCCCTCAGAGCTCCAGTCCAACTGCTTTCCTTCTTTAATCACGGTATTCCTCTGGATCCTTGTGTTTCTTCAGGAGTCGGTCTATTTCTTCTAAGTTGTAGG